>NW_012144966.1:2520841-2523900 GCF_000956105.1 Propithecus coquereli | reverse complement strand
GAGACTGAGTCTTGCTCTGTTGCCCAGGCTGGAGTGCACTGGTGTGATCATAGCTCACTGCAGCCTGAACTCCTAGGCTCAAAGGTTCCTCCCACCTTAGCCTGCTGAGTAGCTATAACACCTTTTATAAATGAGAAAATAAAGGCGCAATGAGATTAGTTGACTTGCCATTGCTTTATTAGACTGGTAACACATTATTAATTATGCATTATTGCTCTTATTATTATACTTATCATCACTGTGCTCTTAGGTATGAAGTAATCAAATTAGGTTTTCCTTTTCCCCAAGATCATTCCAAAGTAGTTGGGTGTTAGATCAGTGAGAAGATGAAAGAAGGGGTTAAATCAGCAATCTTTCAAAGCCACCCACCAAATTCCTTTTTCCCATTTGTCTTCCCTCCCCACCCCAACCCCGAAACCCATCCAAAGTAGAGAAAGGGAGCTTTTTCTTCCGTACACCATACGCTGGCTGAGAGGAGTATTCCCTAACTATTGTTGATGAAAAGAAAAGCAAAGTTCTGCGAAATTCCCAGGAAGCTTAAGCACACTGTGGGATGGTGCCAAGGAACTGACTTGTTCACAGCCACCCAGCTCCTGACATCACCTGCTGCTGGGGTGCCAGGCACTGCAGGCAGGATCTTGGACAGTCGCAAATAGTTAGAGACGGAAAGAAGCTGTTCAGTCCAACTTCCTCAGAGGACAAAATTAAGTTGTACACGGTAAAGTGACAAACTCAGGATCCACGAGCCAATTAGTGAAAACCTTGGAACCAATGTAGGCCTCTTCCATGAATCAATTGGGCAGCTTCATAGTAAGGTTTCACTCATACCCAGCAATCTCCTTAGAGTCAGGCAGTGTTTTCCAAATCGTGGTCTGCATACCACTTACGGTTACACAAGATATCTTTAGCTATCTTTAAAGAGTAAGCCAAAATTTTTTTCTTCTAATAGTTATATCTTTATTTCAATTGATGTTAGAAAAAAATAATTAGCCCATCAAAGCTATGAATTCACAGATAAAGCTGATTCGGGAAAAACTAACAACTTTATCCCAAAATAGTCAATTTAGGTTAAAAAACAGTAAGTTGATTCAAAAAAAGAAACCTAAGATAGAAACCTTAGGTTTCTCAATGCCCAATCTAAGTTAATCCAACATATTCTTAGCCTTTAAGTAATTCCTTCTTGTCTTAAAATGTCTCATCAAGACCTCATACTACGGATATAGTGGTGTGATCGTATGGCAAAAATAGTGAAGGGGTAGAGTGTGCAAGATATGAAAGTGTGGGGCACACTGAACCAGGATAATTCTCTCCTTGTTACAGACACATTAACTGGTGCATGGAGAAGAGATGGGATCTGCTCAAGAGAACAAAAATATTTTTACATATAGTTCAGGAATTGGCCCTACCCTGCCGTTACCCTATTCTGCAAGCACTAGGACTGCTCGTTTCTGTTTGACGGGTCATGGGATTTCAATGGTTTTAGAATTGGCACCAAACAGAACTTTCCCCCCCTTTAGATGAACTTCGTAAATACATCATGAGAAGAGCAGTTGTCTTAAAATTTTCTTGATGTACTCTTTGGTGCTGAAATGATAAACCCCAAAAGATCCCACTGCAAATGTTCTCATGGTAATCTGTCACTTATCAGATCCCGCTCTTTTATCTGAAAATTGGCAGATTGGACAGCAACCAGTCTTCACTTGTTCCATGTAGCTGCTGTTCTGACATGTTTACTGCGAACAAATACATTCTGTTTTTATAGGATGAATAATATCCTGAAAGGGCACCTTAGGTTTCTCATTACCCAATTTAAGCTGGTCCAAGATATCCTTAGCCTTTAAGTAATTCCTTTCTTTATTTAAAATGCCTCATTAAGTCCTCAAAATTCACAAAGTTGAGTAATGAAGGAAGGCAAGACTTTTTGTAGCGGTTTTCTGCGGTTGTTTTTGTTGTTCACAGAGTTCCCACCTTAAAGATCTGTATCTGGAACATTTGTAATCAACTAGCAGAGGCTTAACCCTCCCAGCCCCCTCAGAGGAGGATCAAGCATTAATCCTCAGATGTGAAGTGTGTGGGCCCAAAACTCCGGGCCGGAATCCTGAGCCCAGTCCCCAGAGGCCCATGGGTAATCCATTAAACCTCCCACTCCTGCAGAGAGACGTGTAGTAACGTTTTCTCTGAGATATTCCATCAAAGGAGAATTCCAAAACAAATTGGAAAGATGCGAGCCCTGGGGTCGGATCTGGCAGCCTTGTGAATGGCATGCAAGACTACCACAAATTCCAGGGCAATCCCTGAGCTGGCTTTCAAATCTTCCAAGGGAACACCATGTCCAAGGGCCCCTGTAAGATGTTCCACCCTCCCTTGCACTGAATGTGGTTTAAGACATCTTCCTGGTCTTAGAAATATAGCCTCCTGCTTCACTCTTGAAGCTTCTTTGGTCAGAGGCCATGAGATCATAGTAACCAAAAATTTACAAGTGTTCAAACGGAATATAAGCTGATAATTAGGGGCACACAGGTAAATATGGCTCCAAGCTTGGGAAAGATCTTACATGCCTGGTACATAGTAGGCACTCATCACAAACCCCGGCGTCTAGTCCTCACCCAGCCCAGCTGCCGAATTCTGCCCTGACTCTCCACACTCTTTCTAGTTTCACACTAGATATTCTGGCTCCTGAGGTGGAAGCAGCAGTTCTTGTGTGGTTTCTGGTCTGGCTGGCTCTCTTTCTACTCCAAGCTGCAGCTCCCATCTGGTCTCTGTTCCTTCATAGCTCTTTGGTTCAACTCCCTTCACTTCTTACTGTCCTCTTCTTCCCATCCCCATGGCCTGAGGCCCTCCTTTCACCGCTTATTCAACTCTGGAAACCAAGACCTCTCAGTTAAAACACTTCAGTGCTAGCTCAGAAATTCTACAGAACTCATTCAGAAGATCCAGTTGCTTAAAGTCAACATTCTGTATCCACCACAGAAGGGACATTTCCATATCCTCATAGAGGATCTTCTTTAAGGACAAACAACTTCTTAAAGAATTTGGGTTGAAGATATAACCCTTTGGCC
>NW_012144966.1:2513893-2520496 GCF_000956105.1 Propithecus coquereli | reverse complement strand
ATAACCCTTGGAGATTCTCTTTAAAACTTGGAAGAAAATAGTGGGGAAAATATGCCTCAAAGGGAATGTTTCATAGTAAAGAATGTGTCTTGTACTATACTTTGATATCACCATTAAGAGGTAAAAAGCCTCTTATGTGATATCTCAAAGGTTTCCTTATCAGTTCACAGCTTCTGCTAAGTAGACAACAGACCAGGTGAGCCGTCTCCCCAGGTTCAACTGGCTGTACCTGGTGAGGACACGGGTTCCAGGGATAGCTTATCCATAGACCAGTAGCCTGTGACAGAGACCAGCTTAATGGCTAAGTCAGTCAAATCCTTCTCAGGGATTTAGCAAAGACTACCAGAGGAAGGTAGTTCTGGTGGCTGGTCCTGGGAGATCACGCAGATTTGGGTATTGACTGACCATATTGGAGTATGTGTAGACAAATGACCAGAAATATTGAACTGGGAAGGAAGAGGATAAAGTAAACAACCTACAGAGAATGACTTTGCTGTGGGCAGGAGAGTTAGAAATGTGACAAGAACATGACACAGGGCTGCCTTGATTCCTGCCTTTCCTGAGGCTAGGTTTCTTTGCTTTTCCAGCACTCCCATACATGTGTCCTTTCGATAAACCCCATTTTTTCTGAGACAACTTGAACGAGTCTGTTCCTGATTAAAGCCATAGTAGAATCTCTGAGCAAGGTAGTCTTTATGGACACTAACCTGGTACTCCTCAGAGCTCTCTCTAAGGGCAGGTTGGTTTGTGACTCCTTCTCAGTGTTGGCTTGGACATCAGCCCAGGGGACGCAGCCCTCTTGCCAGATTTCGCTAATGTTTCCTGACCAGTCTCTGGCTTCTACTGTGAAAAGTGCCAAGTTCCAGAGATAGGATCCCATACTCAGGCTGCTGAGGGGATTCCTTAGGGAAGAATCAGCTCCAGTCACTTTTCCATCCTCAGGTTACTCAGCTCAAGATAGTATCCTGGGAAAAAGATTCTGACTGGGCCAACTTGGGTCACATGCTGAACTCTTGGGCTGGGGGTTGGAGGGAGGATAGAGTTGGGAGGTCACACAACTTGACTTGTTGTCCCATGAAGACTGTACTCAATGGGAAAATGTTACTTCCTCAAAGGAAATGAAGCCATTGCTTTCAGAAAAAGGAAAATGGACTCTGGAAAGCAAAATCAACAAATGTTCACCATGGTGGTGGAATTGGAATTCGAACATTCTTTCCACTGCTTTCCACTGTAAGGAATAACAGACTTGTCTTGACACAGAGTCAGAATCCATCTCCCACCAACTTCCTCTTATTGGCCCTGGTTTTCTGACTTGGAGACACACAACGCCAGCCTATTCTTTCTCCCATCTGTGTGTCCTTCAATTATTTGGAGGCAATTAGCATACTCTCCCTCCTCAATCCCCCAGCCCTAGTCTCTTTGGCCTATAGCTCCTAGCTATAAATAGTCCTGGTTCCTTAAACTCTTCCTCACATGGCATGGTTTGAGTATCTTCTCCACTCTGGTGGTTCTCTTAAAAATCAGCTTCAGATTTTTTATTTTCCCACTTAAAATATGGTGACCAGAGGAACCCAATATAATACTTCTGATATAGTTTGTCCCAAGCAAAGTAGAGTAGAACATCTCAGAAACACAAAACCTTATAGACCAAATGGTCATTTGTTTCCAGATCCTGCCTGACTCAGCCTCTAATGTCTGATGGGTCTAGTTCCGTATCATACAATTGCCATTTGCTAGCTGTGTGGTCTCAGGTGAATTATTTAACCTCTGCAAGCAGTTTTCCTTAGCTGTTACCTGTAGTCATAGCACATATTTATGGTCACTGTACTTACTAACTGAGACAATGCCATGCAGAATGTTGGGCACCGTGCCTAGCCCACAGCAGGTCCTCGGTTTACCTATTACAGTTGCATTTAGTATTGCTTTTTAAAAAATCTATCCCAAGAAAGTGGCCATTCAGCCTTTCTGTGGCCACTGAGAGTGGGTCAGTGCCAGGGCAGTCATGTCTGTCCTTTGGAGTTTGCTCAAAGTCACACCAGGGATGGATTGGTCAAAGAACGCAATGTTCAGGGTTTATATACGCTGCTAGAAGGAAATGTTATCAGTTGGTAAATAAAAGCACGGCTTTGTGGAGAAATGTGCAGTGCTACCGGGTAAGGAAAAGGCTTCAGGGCGGTTTCCTTTGGGTAGGTAAAATGCAAGCGAGTTTTGCTTTGTTTTTTTCAGGCTATGTAGAAAGCAGTCATTATGTCAGAATCCATGAAGATCAAGTTTCAATTATCAAGTGGTGAAAAACCAACCTGTGATCAAATATTTGTTGTAATCAAAATGGCTTCTCACACCCAGAATAAGCTCTGCTCGCAGGACATTTGAACTTAAATTCACTGCTCCCGCACTAATTAGACAAATAAAACAATGCAAGCCTGGAGTATATATATTATATACCCTAGAAAGTGGCCATTGTCTTTTGCCATGCTAAGACGCTGTTACTAAAGGTATCTCAGAATGGCTGAGTGGCAGAGGGGAAGGTCATGTGTTTTGGTGTGATAATCTGTGGAATAAAAGACAAAGGCAAAATGCGGAGTGTGCACCACTAAGAGGCTGTCTAGGGGATAGTTAAGAGGAAAGGTTTTGGAATCAAAGACAATAATTGGACTTTGTGAAGTATAATTTGTCCATGAAGAACCAACTTTATCTTGTTCATCATTGTATTGTAAACCCCTGGCATCATGCCTGACTCAGACCAGGAGTTCAATATCTGTGGATGAATGAATGAAGAGCTCTGCCACTTACCAACGGTATAATCTCTGGTAAGTTCTGGAACTTCTCTGTGCGTCAGTGTCCTTGTCTGTAAAATGGACATTATGATAAGGCCTGTTTTAAGATTGCTGTGGAGATTAAGTGAGAAAATGTAGACAGTTGCCTCTCTTACCTCACCGCCAGGACTGCAGTGATGTGCACGGCAGGGCTTCAGAGCTTTGAGAGCACACAGAAGAATGGGAAGTACCTGTCATTTATTTGGAGCTGACTTTATTTCTGCAATGAAGAGAAACAATGCGAAAAAAGGGATTTTATTTTTTTAGGAAACTAACTTGGTAAATTAAAAAAAGAAGATTAATTACTTGGAAATTTTTAAAGAGTTTTGAGTTTGTATTAGCAATGTTCCCTATCACATTATCATGTTCAAACACCAATCTCCCAGGGTTTGACTTTTCCCTTCTCATC
Organism: Propithecus coquereli; assembly: GCF_000956105.1. Classification (NCBI taxonomy): domain Eukaryota; kingdom Metazoa; phylum Chordata; class Mammalia; order Primates; family Indriidae; genus Propithecus; species Propithecus coquereli. Next base: position 2,517,271 of record NW_012144966.1, on the reverse strand, counting down.
AACCATGAATACGATACAGGGAAGTTGAGCTGATACTACCAAAAAACCCCTTGAATTCAAAAGGAAGTCTGGTTATGGATATGGGTCCTTGTTTATATATATTCAATATTCTACTATATATTAAACATATATATAATATTATCCTAATTTCCTACTATTTTAAACACCAAAAAAAGAGCCTACTTATTTACAATTACTTTCTTTTTTTTGTTTTAAGATAGGCTCTCACTCCGTCACCCTCACTAGAATGCAGTGGCGTCATCATAGCTCACAGCAACCTCAAACTTCTGGGCTCAAGAGATCCTTCTGCCTCAGCCTCCTGAGTAGCTGGGATTGCAGGTATGCACCACCACACCTGGCTAATTTTTCTATTTTTTGTAGGGACAGGGTTTTGGTCTTGCTCAGGCTGGTCTCAAACTCCTAGCCTCAAGCCATCCTCCCTCCACAGGCTCCCAAAGTGCTAGGATTACAGGTGTGAACCACTCTGCCTGGCCTACAATGACTTTCTTTAAATACGTTGTACCAAAATATTACAACTTTCAAAATGTATACACTGTCTACAATTTATTAAGGAAAAAACCCCAGTATTTTGCCTTTTGGGGATCTTCTGCAGCAAGAGTGAAAGAAATAGCCAACATTTTCGGACTATCTCAGGCAGGACACCACCCTTCAAGAGCCTGTCTTCTGCTCTTAACAATATTATGACCTCTCTAAAAAGGAAAAAAAAAAAAAACAGTCAGAGGAGGAGGGGGATGACTTTTCAGTTCTATTATCTTTGGCATTTTGTACCAGTCTGGGGTTTCTCAAGTCTAGAGACAAAAAAACACACATTCATTTTAGACATTAAAAAAAAAAAGTTCTGAATGCCTTTGCAGTCTCTTCCTTGAGCTGTCTTCAGGGAACTATTTATTTTGCTTCTTTACCTTGCAAATAGCTAACGGCTTCCAGCCAGGGCTCAACCCAACCCTTTTGTGCCCTGCAGTCATTGCTGCGTCTTTAAAAGAAAACCGATTCTTTGGAATGCTGTGCGTGCACATGCCTGTCGGACTCGGCAGGCCCCACCTGCAGAGCAGGTAAACCAGATCCTCCTGCCTGCCTCTGCAGCCACATTCCAGCCTGGCGAGCTCTTACTCTCTAATTGTTACCTGTCAAACAGGTCACCCAGGCACTTGGGTCTGGTCCAAACATGCGCATGTTCCCACGAAACCCTAAACCGGCAAACCTTTGACCTTTCCATAGTTCCCAGTTCCCTTGATTATTTTAGCCAAGGCTGACTTAAATCCGAAAGATGACTTTTTAACTGGCGCACAGGTTCTTTTTCCTCCCTCGCCCTGGATGGTGAAGCTGATCGTGCACTGTTTGGGGTTTCTGGACTAGCACACTCTGGTAATTCGAGACGACCAGGAGGCCCAGATTGGGGCAGCAAGGGCTCCCGAAATGAAATCCACAAGCCCCGAATCACTTATGGAAGTCGCAGGCTGTCCACCCTGACCACATGGAGAACGGATCCCATAGGGTGGATAAAAACAGAGGTGACTCACAGGTGAAAATTCTCTTCCTCCCCTTTCTGGCACTGGGTGAGCAGTGCAGACTGCAGCATGTGAGCTCAGCCCCAAACCTGCTGTGTGTACGACCGTGGGCGAGTCACGAGGCTTCCCCTCTCCAGTGGAGTGAAGGAGGGACTGCCTGGGGCAAAGCCCTCTCCCAGCACCAGTTCTATGTTCTTTCCTCTCCTTGATGCCACCCGAAGTAGGGGAGCATGTCTCAGAAATGCTGATGGCTCTTCACCATTGTTATTTGGGGTGGGGTGGGGGGAACTCTAGATCAGCTGAGGGCCTGTGTTAAGTTACCAGGACTAGGGACTTCCCTCAAGTGTGGACTAAGCCTGGGCTTCCTTCCGCCTCGTGCAGACATCTGGGTGGAATACAGGCCGTCTTAACCACAACTTCCCTTCTGTGTGTCCCCTAATGAGTTCATTCTTTTTCAATTGGGAGAGGGGATTTTTTCGATTGTTCTGATCTCATTGACTATCATTTCTATTCTACCCATAACAAATTCAGAATCAAAACTATAGGTTCACTGAATCTAAGTGCTTATTTTACAGATATGGAAACGAAGGCCTAGAGAGGAGGTATTGAGTTGCCAGATATCCCTCCACTAGGCAGTTCCTCACTTAGGGGACCGTGGGAGTTGGAAAGTTGTGGGCGAGCAAAATCATTGCCAGAGAAGTGACGTCAGAAAGTGCTTCCAAGACTGCTCCGATGACAGAATTTCAAAAGTCCAGGCAAAGAGCACGAGCCTCCCAAGCAGGTTCCTGAGACAGTGCGGTGCTGCTAGGCCAGTTTGCTGAGGATCTTTCTCCTCCTGGGCTGGACAGGTTATTCTACCAAGAGCTCGGGTTCGCTTTGTGCAGGGCAGGAACTGGCACTTCCTACTCTGTTCGTCCAGCTCAGACTCGTCCACCGGAGCCAAACCGGCCGGGGTAGCTCCCAGGAGAGAAACTTCCCCCAGGCCCTGGGCTGGTGGAGTCGGGCAGGCTGCAGACCTGCTCAGCATCCTTCTCACCAGCCGCTCACTTTAGGGAGAGGAAAATGTAGAGTGCATAGACTCAGGGAGGTGAACTCCAACCAGAAGCCCACCTGGATTGCCCCCTACGTGCCATTAACTAGTGATGGCTCCCTATGCTGTGGGCACCACAGTCCCCACAGAGCAGCTGTCAGTACTAAAGGGGCCTTCCAAAGCCAAACTGGACAAACAGGCACTTCCCCTCCTTGCAAAGCTCGTGAAGAACGTGTAGACCACAGTGTGGTTGCTTTCAAACAAATATTAAACAGTATTTACACAATATACCTAATTAGCATTATTTTCCTATTACCAAACATAAAACTTTCCACAAATAATGAACTGTTTCACTGTCAACTTTGATCAAGCCCCAAATGTCCTAATTTTAATGCTTTTTTCCTGCCTCACTCTACCACGTACTAGCTATGGAACACTGAACAAGTGACCGCGACTTTCTGAGCCTAAGCTTCCTTAACTATTTAGCAAATGGGAACAATTGTCCCAGTTCCCCCAGAGCAACATTGTGCAGAATAAATGAGCTAAAGTTCCCTACCTCGCATGGGGCCTTACACATAATTAGCATTTAATAATTGTCGGTTATTTTTGTTGTTGTTGATATGAAACTTATTAAAATATTGACTCACGAGGCCCAGTTCCAGAATGGTATGTCTGACAATCAAGAGTAACTTCACAGGCCGGGCGCGGTGGCTCACACCTGTATTCCTAGCTCTCTGGGAGGCCGAGGCGGGCGGATTGTTTGAGCTCAGGAGTTCGAAACCAGCCTGAGCAAGAGCGAGACCCCGTCTCTACTAAAAA
>NW_012144966.1:2512434-2513843 GCF_000956105.1 Propithecus coquereli | reverse complement strand
TATTTTTGTTGTTGTTGATATGAAACTTATTAAAATATTGACTCACGAGGCCCAGTTCCAGAATGGTATGTCTGACAATCAAGAGTAACTTCACAATAACTCAAAGTTCTTGCTGTTTTCCAACATCATGAAAGGGGAGGCTCTAATTTCCTCACATGCATAGCAGTTCCCCGTCCATGCAACACCTTAAATTCTAGGCTGTTTTTCCTGCCATCCCTCATGCTGCTCATTGCCTCTACTTGCCATTTGTTGGTGTGGAATCAGGGATTTTAAACAGACTTTGGTATCAAAGAATACAAAGTACAATTAGAAAAGGCTCTCGAAAAGAGAGGGTATTTTTGTATTATGGCCTGGGGTCTTTTCCACCAGAACCTTCCTGCATTGGCTCAGCTCATTCCTCTGCCTGCAGGGCAGTATCTGTGTTGGGTGATTTTTCCTCTGGACCCTTTCTTTAGGCCACCACACTGATCACAAAGCAGGCTTTCAGAGAAGGGAGAAAAATTCAAAGACAGAGAATCCACTAACTGAGTAATCAACTCCCAAATCCTCAAGTGTTGACAGTTCTTTTTAATGTCCTGGCTTTTCTAAAAGCCAGAAATGGCCTGGGGCTCCCCCAAGCCTAAAACCTGGCTTTCTAGAGGATGGATGGGGCTGGACAGGACAAGTGAAGTTTGGGGGACATTTGACCCAGGGGTTGGTAAGGAGGTAAGAGAGTCAAGGTCCTGCAAGGAACGGCTGAAATACTCAGCAAATATTTGTTGAATCCATGCTGAGTGAACCCACTGCGTCCAATAAATCACCAAACCCCACCAGTTAGTTCTACCTCCTAAGTCTCTCTCAAATCCATTGGCTGCTCTACATCCTCACTGCTTCAACCTCCACTTACAGCACTAGGGTTCAACTGATACAAAACCCTCCTGACTGGTCTCCTAGCAGTGGCTTCTGTGGCCTTTGGTGGTCTCGTTGAGGTTTCTGTCTCCAGCCTCGCCGATGGTCTCCTATCTCTGCTCCAGGGCACGCTGCCCACACTGTTCCCTCTGCTTCAATACTCTCCCTGCCTCACCCCCAAGTCATCCTCCACATCTCTGATGAGGCATCGCTTCCGACAAGAATGTCTATCAAAACTGGTCTGTAAACCCTCCCAGTGTCTAAGCAGTGTGATGGCAGGCATGGCTCCCACCCTGGTCATCATGGCACAGTGTGCCTAGCACTGTGCCAGACCCATCGTAGCATGTGTTTTCTCATTTTATCTGTGTAACCATCCTAGAATGCAAGTGTGACTGTGTCCACTTGACAAATGAAGAAACTGAAATTTATTTATTTTATTTTTTATTTATTTATTTTATTTTATTTTTTGAGACAAAGTCTCACTCCGTTGCCCTGAGTAGAGTGCTGTGGCGTCATCCTAG
>NW_012144966.1:2485862-2511669 GCF_000956105.1 Propithecus coquereli | reverse complement strand
AAGGCGACGAAGAGAAGCACCCCAGGTCGCGTGTGAAGAGCATGAGAACGCCAGCACCCCACCTTCCCAGGGGCCCCCACAGCGCTGAGCTCAGAGGAGGGAGACTAAACTTGGTGCCGAAGGAGCAGGACTGTCGGGGACTGGAGGCGGTTAGCGACGTAGCAGAAGGGGCTTGAATTTGGGGTGTTTTAACCAGCCTGGCTAGGACGTGGGAAAGAGTATAAGGCAACCCCTTTCTAGTGTTCCACGCAGGTATTCCTGAGAGGACTTCTGATTAAATGTCTGAGTACCAGCTGAGAAGGACATGAGAACATCAGGTGATCTGGCCGCCTGCCCTGGAAGAGAATGAGCATCCACGTCATGTAGCCACAGGTTTGCTTAGGAATAAGCATTTAGGGCTCTTCCATCCTCCTCACTTCTCACCACTTGGGTTGCCGGTCCATGACCTCTCCCCGTGCTCTTTGTCGCTGTGTCTCAAAAAATTGAGGAAATCAAGAGTTTTCATCTCACAGCCGGGCAAAAGGACACCAAATCTGTCAGAATCAAGAAAAATAAGGATAGTGTGAAATTTAAAGTTCAATGCAGCAGATACCTTGGTCATCATAGACCAAGAGAAGGCAGAGGAAATCAAGCAGTCCCTGCCGCCTGGTAGTGACTAAGTATCAGTAGAAGCAGACAATTAAGACTCTAAGTATAGGCCGGGCGCAGTGGGTCATGCGTGTAATCCCAGCACATTGGGAGCCCAGCATGGGAGGCTCACCTGAGCCCAGGAGTTTGAGACTAGCCTGGGCATCAGAACAAGACCCCATCTCTACAAAAAAGAAAAAAAGAAAAAATCAGCTGAGCGTGGTGCGCGTGCCTATAGTCCCAGTTACTTAGGAAGCTGAAGCAAGAGGATCACTTGAGCCCAGGAGTTTGAGGTTGCTGTGAGCTAGGCTGACACCACAGCACTCTAGCCTGGGCAACAGAGTGAGACTGTGTCTCAAAAAAGAAAAAAGATTAGAAACTTACAGAAGGTAGCAGGACTTATTGAACAAATGGCGTGAGAAAAGAACATTTTTCTTAAACTAGCCATCAGGAGTCCTTTCCGAGACAAGGCAAGGTATAAAATAATGAAATAAATTAAAAATTATTATTGCAGTTAAAAGGGAAAGGTGGTGAGGCTGTTTATAAAAATTTCTTGAATATAGAACTAAAATCCACCAGGTCATTGGTAGCACTCACTGGGTCAGCTAAAGAAAATATCACGTGGGAAGGAGAAACATTCATTATAGAAAGGGCAACAATGAGCTGCAGAAATCAGTTTGTACTTTAAGAGTGAGCATTATATAAGAGCGGTAAGGCCACAGCCCCGTGTGGAAATCATTGCTCCTGTTTATGGAAGCAATGTGTTTAAACTTGACTGTCAGAAAACTACGTGAATCAACCAGTGGCTGGAAAAGTAATTGAAATGCGTCCAACTTCCTACCCGTAAAAGGTAATAATGTTTCACAATTATGTATGATAATAACCTTTGATGGTAGGAGAACACAGGGAGGCTGAAAAAAAATCAATGTAAAAGGGAAGTGACTTTTTGAAACAACTTCGCATGCGTACACATACTCACATGTACACACACACACACACACACACACACACACACAATGGCTTTGTGTTGCTCAATGACTTAAATAGGAAGTCCCTCCATGGAAAAAGTGATAGAATTCAAGATCCATCTGTTTCAACAGTGACCCTAGTAGAAGCTTTGGAGAAAAAGAAACTACAGGTATACCAAGGAATAAAATTGGCTAGAACCAGCCAAGAAAAAAACATCTGCTCAACTTTTCTTAAAAAGAGGGAATGAAAAGTTATACTATTCAGATTTCTCTAATACATATATATACACAGAGAGAGAAAATATATTAAGAAGGTACAAGTCCTATGCTAGCAAAATTTCAAGGGGGCTTTTTAAACTAATACAAAAGGAAATATTCTCCCAGCCTATTGTGTGTCCTTGAACTTGCCAAGGGCTTTCTGAGATACAAAGGAAAGAAAAGACATCATCGCTTCCCTCCAGTTTAGATCTAGTTGGGTAGACAAAGCAAATTAAGAGATGCATATTAGGAAATGAACGGTCCAAAGCAATGGGTAAGGGAAGAAGGCTTGTGTGGTTTAGATGCCTGGGGAGTCAGCATGTGCTGTGGACTGGCCAGAGGAGGAGCCGCAAAGTAAGTGAATCTAAAGAAATTACTTGGAGTTGAAATGCCCCAGTTCTGGCCAGGATGCCAAATAAATCATCATCACAAGGATAATTGCTAGTATCTCCAAGGCTTATTACATTCTAGGGCGTTCTACATGCAAAGTACCTTAGGTGTGTTATTTCATTTAAATCTTACACCACCACTAAAAGGCAGGGCCTACCACCATCCCTGTTTTTCAGATGAAGAAACTGAGGCACAGAAATGATAATCATGTTGCTCGAAGTGACAGTACTAGTAAGAGGTCTGCAGTATTAACCACACAGTCTACTAGCTGGATAGTAAAGTTTAATAACTATGGAAACTTCTGGTCAAATGCAAAAACTGTCACGTCTCAGCATTGACCTGTGTATTTCTGCTAAAGTAACAACTACTTTAAAACACAGAAATCTGGCTTGGAGATTTCATAGATACCAGTGTGTTACATAACATAACTATTGTATAAAGGATTTTCAATGAACTACTACCACTCAGGATGCTTGCCAATAAAATGTTGAAGTCTTTTCAGCATTCCATTCAGCTTATAATGGTGATTATAATGAGCAGAGGTTTGGCAAAATGTCATTCTTTTCTAAATTGGAATGTGTGATTCTGCTTAGCTTTGTCAATAGAGGTTAGATTTAATGCATACAACCTGATTTCTTGAACTGAACTGCATCTTTGGCCCTAATTAGCTTGTAAAAAGCTCTGTTAAGATTGACAAGAGTTAGAAGTCATTTACTTAACAACATTTTTAAACAAGCCAAGAAATGGCTACATTTCACTGAGATTTCAATTGAGGTGACCCAGTGGTCCCTACTGGAGACTACTGCTTCTATTAAAATCCTGCCTGAAAGAGTATCAGGATTAAATGAAACTGAGATCCCACGATTCCCAGTTCTTTTTGTGGCATAAGGAGTGTGTTTGGTTGTTTTCTTATAACCATTCACACACACTATTCGGGCCTATAATTATAGTCGACACATTACACAAAGCACTTGGATTTTTTTTTTTTTTTGCATGTATTGGTGTAAAAGTATCTATTATGCAAAAACACATAATAAAGAGACCTAAAATATATATCTCATAGACTGGAGAGAGGGTATTTATCCCAGACAAATTCTCGCAGAGGCCCCCAGGGGGGCAGAGCAAGGGAGGTTATTGCAGAGCTGTGGTGCTGGGAGCAGCGTGGGTGAGTGCCGCCGGGGGTGTGCATGGAAAACGTGGTGGGGGCACAGGCTGGAATACTTTGCAGCAGTTGGAAACAACCGACTGGACGTGCCCACAGCCTCACAGATGGAGTGAAAAATTAGCAATCAGAATGAGTCTTGAACACAATATATTCACACCAAGTCAAAATGCAGGCATAAAAAGTGGCAAAACACATTTGTACAAGAATGCATGTAAATACAAGTACACACCATGTACACATCAGATGTACTAGAATGGTTGCCTGTGGAGGAGAACGGAGATAAAGGAGAACAAATGTAGAAAACCAGAGAGGCCCTGCATGGACCAGTGAAGCCAATGTGCTGTGAACTGATGAACAGGACAAACTCAGCTCTCTGCAGCTGAGTTCCAGAAGGCAGAGAAGAAATACATGCAACCTAAAAAGGCTTTTATGTTGGGTGCTCAGCCCTGTGGCTCCTGAAAGAAGTGTGGTTAATGATTTCCAGGTGGATTTCTTAAGCACTTTGGACGTGCTTGGATGCTCCTCAGGCCAGAGGTTCCCCAGCCATGGCTGCGCATTACAGACATCTGGGGAGACAAAAAAAAAAATACCACTGCTAGGCCCCTCCCCAAGAGAGTCTGTTTAAGTGGTCTGTGGACCCAGGCAGCAGTATGTTTCGGAGTCTCCCAGGTGATTCTAATGTGCATCTAGAGGCTGGGGCCTGGAAGCGCGGATGGTGAAGGCTGAATGCTGACACCACTTTCTACAGCTGGGACAAAAAGTCACTCTCTGGAGGGGGGATTTGGGCAGCACCTCACCTTGACTTCTACAGCCAAGCCAATTACATAGTAGCAAACATTAAGTCTACTACATGGTGGGGCTATTCGTAGCGGGCTATTCAGGCCTGGAGTTTGGAAGGGTACAGTACTGGGAAATACTAGCCTATATAGCTCAGCGTGTTTCATTCTGTGTTCTGAGGATGGAGAACAACCTACATCTGAATCATCTGAACGCGGCCCCCTCCCCTGACCTGACAAAGCAGAGATCAGGATTATTACCAGATCATCCTTATCCTCCATAGCATTGAGACTTTCCGGATGAAGATGATATCGAAGCCACGGGAGAGCAGATGAGGTATCCCAGGGAAACTACAGAGGATGAACAGAGAACCCTGGAGCACCACCATTTGGGAAGCAGATAGATGTCGCACAGGTGACAGGGTAGGCAGGGGCAACAGGAGTGCTTGCCAGTGGGGGCAGTCAACAGTAGCAAGTGCAGATGAGAGACCAAGTGAGGTGGGAACTCTGGAGTGTCCATGGGATTTGGCAACAAGGAGGCTCCTGTTGGCTCTAGCCAGGGCAGCGAGGGTGGCTGTTAATTACATGGTACAATCTTGGTGATAACGATCCCAAGCTTCATGGCTAAAATCCCTCGGACAGAGGAAGGGACTAGAGCCAAGAAGGACCCCAGAGGACTAGATGCAGATTACTTTAAGATGCGCCTTCTGCTCAGGGGAAAAAGAAAGGGACTGGCTGGGCAAAGGCAATACAAAGTAAGATAGGAGAAAGTAAGTGAGTGAGAAATTAAAAGGAAAAGAAACAGTCTATCAGGGGTGACTAAAGACTAGCTAAAGGAGCTAAACCCAGAAGAATGTTTATTAGGAATTACCCTTGGGGGTTACAATAACCAAAACAAGGCTAGCCAGTTGAGGCTGTCACTAGAATAGTCACTTTAGTAGCCAAGAAAGCAAATCTATGTGGAATCAACAAACTGTAGTTCCCAGCACCATAAAGCAGTATCTCCTTAGAAAGTCATTTCACTTTAAGAATTCGTTTCCTTATGCGTAAAATGGAGATAAATAATGCCTAACTTGCTGCTCTGCTGCAAGGACTGTAGCTCACTCAGTCATTCAATGAGCATTTACTAAGCATTGCTATGTGCCAGACACTATGCTAGACACGGGCTATGCAACAGTGAGCAGCAGAGACCAGGCCCACGCCCTCCTGAAGCTTGTCCTCTAGTGAGAAAGAGACACATGAAATAGATTATGACAACAACAATGATGTCATGACATTTGTGATAAGTGTTATAAAGGAGAAGACAGGCAAAGTATGTTAGATTCCAATAGTGCTTGGGACAAAGTAGGTGCTCAAGAAATCGATTCGCAACCATCCTCACTACGAGGAAGATGTTCAATGAGACCGCGTTGAGCAAAACTGTGAAAAGAGGTATTTTATCTTTGGTATCTGGCAGATTTCCCTCTCTCTGATGTTTTCCTTTTTGGGGGAACTATGGCTTTTCATTTTTTTCTTATCAAAATTGGTATTTAATCAGCACCAGTAAATCTTGCAAGAAGTGAGCAGATTGAGGAGAAGAGGTATTGCTTCTGGGCCTCCAGAGCTACTCACGGAGACAGCGCCTGCGTCACTCATGATGGAAACTCACTCCTGAACTTCTTACACATAGGAACAAAGATTCTTTTTAGAGTTTTCTCCTCATTGATTCATTTATTAGAAATAGCACAAAGGTGCTTCTTTTCTTGCGATGGTAATCAGTGTAGTATATTGGCACTTCTTTTTTAAAAAGTTTTTTTAGAGTCACATTGATACAAAGCTGACTCATTTGGCAGGAAAGTTTGCCAATATGAGTTGGGAGTGAGTAAGAGAGACATTTTACGACTTATCAGCCAGAAATCACTGCTAGTAACACCCACTGCGCTAGTGCATTCCTATCAAGCATGGGGTTTGGTACTTTCTCCAACTCCATAACATATTAACTCCATTTTACAGCTGAGGAAAGCGAAACTCAGAGAAATTTCAGCAGCTCACACAAGGTCCCAGAAATGTGACTTGCCCCAGGCCTGATGTTTCCCAAAGCCCTGTCCACATCACCAAGCTATCTCAGGAAGGGGAAGGAGGCAGAGGGGGCCAAGATGCCGGGTAGCTCCGGTGAGGGCCCCGCTAAGGGGTCCCGCCTCTCACCCGGTCCCACTCACTCAGCACAATTGCACTTACTTGCAGTCGTCTCTCGTCTCTCACACTCTGGCCACCTGAAGTGCAGGACAGTGTGACAGTGTGACCAGGCTCTGAGGGAAAGGCGAAGACAGCATGATGGCCTGGGCCTGAGACAACGCTGACCAGGGCTGGGCTCTGAAAGAGACCTGGGCAGGTCAGTACAGCTGCCGCAGTCTCGCCAGAGGTAAGCGTGTGCAGGTGAGAGAGAGAGTAGGAATGTGTGTGCGTGTGTAAGAGAGAGAATACGTGTGTGTGTGAATGTACAAGTGTTTCGTGAGCTGGGGTGTGCCTTTGCACATGGACCCATCTGGGTGCAAGTGCGTACAAGACAGCACATGCGTGTGTATATATGTCTGAGAGTGCACGTGTGTGTGCACGTGTGAAGAGTCCACCCAAAGAGGTTCAGAGTTAAAGGTGCTTTTGCCGCCCTGGGCTACTCTGACGCATATCAGTTTCTCACTGACTGTGACACTGGAACCATTTATAACTTTCTTTAAGGGGGACCCCGAAGGAACACAGTCCCTGAGTTACCCTGAGCCACTAATCCCCGGGAGTGAAATTCCTCCACCCTGGCAGGTATCATTTAGAGCATTTCTCAATTAGCAACCGTAACACCCGAAGCTTTGAACAGTTGTTGTATGTTTATCTTTCTCTTCAAGTTCACCCTGTTGGCTCTCATAACCAGCCAAGTTCAAACAACCTTCTGTCTGGCAGCCACGAAGACAACTCCGCCAGCCCCCAGCCCAAAGCAGTCATAACCAGAGTTTTGGGCCGATTTCCATGATCTCTGTGTGTGTTTTGTTGCTCTTTTTTTTTTTTTTTTAATAAATTGTGCTTTATGATGTGCCTAATTCCATCAAGAAATTGCAGTGGCTTACAATATTAAAAATACACATCCAACAGAAACACAAACATTCAGATCAAAACTCAACTCACAGGAAGAGAAAGAGTGTGTTCTGTTGCTTAATTTTCACTTATGGTAAAATAGAGCCATTAGAGGTGCATTATTGAGTAATGGTTAAGAATGTGTCTTGGCTGGGCATGGTGGCTCATGCCTGTAATCACAGCACTTTGGGAGGCCGAGGCAGGAGGATCGCTTGAGGCCAGGAATTTGAGACCAGCCTAGGCAACATAATGAGACCTTGTCTCTACAATGCATAATTGAATCAATGAATAAATAAATAAATAAATAAGTAAAATGTGTCTTTAGGAGTTACGCCTTCTGGATTTTAATTATTTTTGCTTTCTCAATGTCTCAGTTTCCTCATCAATAAAAACAGGGATAATGATAGACCTATCTTGTAGGATTAAAGAATGGAATAAGATAATATATACAAAGTGATTAACACAGTGCCTGGTATACTCTGAGCAATCAATTTAGCTGTGCTGTTATTCTCCCTGCCATGTTAGGATCTGAGTTATACCCACATTGCATCTCTTGTTGGTTGAGTAGATCCAGATCCAGGTGGGATTTCCCTCCTCTCTGGTCTAATGAGAAGGGAGCTGAAGTGAGTGTATTACTGGAGTCCCATCATCCAATAGCCAAGAACAGATGTGTGGCTGGTCTTGTGCATGGCAGCAAAATAGTTCAGGCTGCACAAAAGAGAGTATGACTCAGGATTTTTTTAATTTTCTTTTTTTTAGTTTTGGTTTCATTTGCAAGCTCTGTTGGACATTTGCATGGGCTGATTTGGCTCTGCAATCACTAGGAATGGAGCTGAACTGAGCCTGGGTGATGACCCATGTTCACTTGCAGGTCAGGTTGTGGCTACCTCGGGCATGGCCCTGGAAGGTTTATGGACCTCCTTCCAAGGCCCACTTGAATTCCATGGATCTCTGAGGAACAACAGATCTTAGGGGCAACCGATCTCACAGAACACTGGTAGCCTATTTGATGGACCCAGCCTATAGTATAAATACTGCCATGCAGGTTCTTTACTCAACCCCACATACCGAGACACACAATCCCCACATGCATTCATCCCTCATGTCTCCAGGGGTAGGTGAGAGGTGACCTATGACCTCCTCAAATACTGTTAAGTGCTTAGACGTGTCTCACCGAGCCCTCCCACTCATTCAAGAACCCCTTACCTCCCAGCTTTCCCTTGGCATTGCCTCAGTTTCCCAGGTTCCTGAGGTAAGCACCATCTATACAGGCCTGGGTGGGGAGTTACCCCAGGAGCTAGCAATCTAATCCTGCCCTTATTGTTATCCGTGTGGATGTCTGTGTCTCATTCTCTCCCTCCAGCCAGCAAGATGGGCTCAAGGGCTGGAGTTGCTTACCACTTATCTCTGTATCCCCTCCCACTTCCCACCCTAGACCTCCTTGGTGCCTGGCACTTAGGTGCTCTATCAGTAGGTATTGAATCAGGATGTGAGTATGAAAGCAAGTGAGCAAAGGAATGAAGTATTTCTCTGAATGAGAAAAAATTAAAGCGGAGATAAACCCTATAGACCTTCTGGTTGAGCACCCACACATTACGGTCACGACACAGAGGCTGCCACTCCCCTAAGAGGTGAGGAGTCTCAGTGGCAGGACCAGAGTCCAGGTGTCCCTCTCTTGCTGTGCCCCTGTGCTGCTGCTTGTTTCTTCTCTCCGTCTTCATCCACCATACTTCCCAGAGGCAGACTCCAGAAAATGCCTGGGTCGCTGTCAGCCCCACCTCTCACTGAAATCCCTTATTCATTAACTAGGGCATAACCGCCTGGCCTCTTTACAAAACCAAATCAATAAATATTGATTGAGGGCCCACCGTGTAGACAGCCAGGTGAGAATGAGGGAAGGCAGGAAACAAAAGAGGAGAGAAGCCATGTGATTATCTGCCTTATTAATGGTCAATCTCACACCCCAGTCACGTCCCTAACACAGCCCTGAGAAGACAGCAGGAATGCCTTAGGGCTTTCAGCAGGAAAGATAAGCGGGGCGGTGTCTCTACTGGGAGAAAGTCCCCTTTTCTCCCTCCAGGTGAAGAGGAGACTAAAGGAAAATGTTATGTAAATAACAAGTTTACAACTACACTCTGATCATGTACAAAAATTCCAAGAATGATTAAACCTGACCGTGGCTCCAGGATTAACAGAAATTTAACATTGCATTTGCCCTGCACACTTACTTGCATGTGCTCTCTGACGCACTCTCTCTGTCTCGCTGTCTCTCTGTCACACTGACACACAGACAGAGACACACACAGTATGTTGGTGCAATTGTCGTAACAGGTCCATAAGGAAGGCAGTTCAGCTGATGGAGGGGTGATACTGGGAACAGTCAAAAGACTTGCTCACCGTCCCTGCTCACCACTCACTCACTAATTCTGGGCACATCAGTTAATTGTTCCACGCTTCTACTTATCCATTTTTAAAAAGGGAATACAAATATCATTATTTATCTGCTTTACAGGGATGCCGTGACTACAATTGTGTTTCATAGATATAAATACTCCTTAGAAGTTGAACTACGGTGTGCTTTACACAGTCCAAATAGTCTTCAAAATCAACTACATATTTCAATACACCACTTTCTATAGTGTATAGGACAACTAGCGGGATTAACAAGGAAATAGGAGACTTGAACAACACTATAAAACAATTAGACCTAACAGACATCTATAGAACATTCCATCAACAACAGAATACACATTCTTCTCAAGTGCAAATGGAACATTCTCCAGTATAAACCATATATTAGGCCACAAAACAAGCCAATAAATTTAAAAGGATAGAAATAATACAAAGTGTGTTCTTTGACCAGAGTGGAGTGAAATCAATAGTAGGAATAAATTTAGAAAACTCACAAATACATGGAAATTAAACAACACCCTCTAAAATAATCAAAATAACCAATGGGTCAAACAAGAAATGAAAGTGGAAATCACAAAATACATTGACATGAATGAAAATGAAGATGCAACATCTGAAAGCTTATGGCATACAGCTAAAGCAGTGTCTACAGGGAAATTTATAGCTATGAATGATTATGTTAAGAAAGGTTAGCTGGGTGTGGTGGCATGCACCTGTAGTCCCAGCTGCTAGAGAGGCCAAGGCAGGAGGAGCGCTTGAGCCCCAGGATTCAAGGCAGCAGTGAGCTATGACCCCACCACTAGACTCTGGCCTGGTTGACAGAGCAAGACCCTATCTCGAAAGAAAAGAAAAAGGAAAGAAGAAAAGAAAGAAAGAAAGAAAGAAAGAAAGAAAGAAAGAAAGAAAGAAAGAAAGAAAGAAAGAAAGAAAGGAAGGAAGGAAGGAAGAAAGGGGAAAAAAAAGGAAAGGAGAAAGATCTGAAATCAATAACCTAAACTTCCACCTTGAGACACTAGAAAAAGACCAAACTAAACCTAAAGCAAAGAGAAAGAAGGAAATAATAGAGATGATTAGAGCAGAAATTAGTGAAACAGAGACTAGAAAAACATTAGAGAAAAAAATCAGTGAAACTAAAAGCTGGTTCTTTGAAAAGATCAACAAAATTGACAAACATTTAGCTAGATTGACCAGAAGTTACCCATAAACAGAGTGCACTGTGGTTAGGGACCTCAGACAACATATTCAGCTTTAGCATGGCCAAGGACGCTGAGGCTTTGAGAGCTGGTGGTGTGGCCAAGGCAGTGGTCAGACTGGAAACCAAGTGTCCTGACCCCACCAGGGCTTCTGACACTCTACTTCCTCTTTTAATGTCTAATACCAAATTGAATGCCCGAATGTCCACTCATATTTGAAATGCAGTAGGTAGTCCATTGAAGAGAATTTTACCATGATATAAAATAATACATATTTGAATAAACCCAATCATTGTCTCCTACTTTGTCTTCTGCATAAACAAAAAAGTGTCCTATTTTGATTTGCTTGAAGTAGGGATTACTCTTCCAAGCATTGTTCCTATTTTCTCTGGTTGCTTAAGAACAACCCAGGGCCATAATCGATGTGGCAAGAGAAAATTTAAATGATGCATCTATTAACAACTATTCTCCCGCAGGGTCATCGTGACTCTTCCGGGATTATAATCCTGAACAGGAAAACGTTGAGCAGTGGAAGAGCCCAGACATGCACTGTATTTGAGAATTAGGTTGAGTTTAAGGACTGAGAATCTCTAGAACATTCCCTGGCTCCCTGATAGTATTACAGAAACACTGTGCAGGGAGTGTGCAGCAGAAGACAGGGAGGAGTGACCTCACTCATCATGATGTCACAGAGAATGCATGATGCCCTTTGGAGAAAGGTGAGCCTGGTATTACTAATAAGAACAAAATCAAAATCCCAGAACAGTGTTCTGATAGAGGATCCTAAGACGTCGAGCAAGCAGTTTACACAGCCCCCACTGTAGGGACATGACCACTCCCAGACATCTAGATTTTGCCCCCGTTAAGTAATATTTTCTCACAGGGTTCCAGCGACAGACATTTCTTCATAATACCAGTTGAGCTGATTCTTCTTGATATGAATTTTATTCAGCTAATGAGAGACCTAGAACCTTCAGGAAGGGAGGATTTTTAGTTATATTTAAATGAACACGGGTCAAAGGAAGGAATCTCGGAGTCAAAATCACAACAGGTAATATTTATCGAGCATGTGCTATAAGCCAGGTAGTGTTTGAAGTATTTTATATGGATGAGCTCATTCTACCTATGTCATAGAACATGTTCTGTGACATAGGTACTATTACCGACTCCACTTTACAGATTAAAACACTGAGGCAGAGAAGTTAAGTAATTGCCCCAGGTCATAAGCGGCTGAGCTGAGCACTGTTAAGTCTGGGTTCTTAACCATGCCTCATAAATAACCCCCTGAGGGACCCAGATTTAAGATTTGGCTCTACTAAGTACCATTGTTTATTACTTTATGATTATTTTCAACCTCTCTCTTTCAAATTCCTACTTATTTCCTCCATCTGCTATCCTCTTCAGGAATTTGAGTCATAAAGAAATTAGAAATCATAATATGATAGAAAGTTAAACCTGGGAGGGAGCTTGGAAATCATATCAGCTAAGCCTCTATTTTACAGACAAGGAGACGAAGTCTAGATTGTTCACATAGTTGCTGGATGGTTGTTAGTGACAGAAAAACTATTTATGAAGGTACAATCAATCAAATAATTCTAGCATCAGTAGTTGGAGACTATGAAATGACAAATCTATTTTATAGATCCTTCTAAGATAAATTCTAGATCTTTCCATAGAGGAGAGAGCCTAGCCCAAGTGTTCCAAACCCTGGTTGCCTTTTAGAACCACCTGAAGAACTTTTAAAAAACACTTATACCTGGGCCCGTGGAAATCAGAATCTCTGGGGCAGAGTCTGGGCAACTCCATATTTTTTTGATCACCCCCAGGTGAATCCTGTACATAGTGAAGGCCAAAAACCACTTGCTCAGCCAAGATTTTATATACTCTTGCTGCTTGGCCAAACCAACACTTTATCTAGTCAAGGAATCCACTGATTCTTGTGGAATAGTTTTTCATTCCATAGGTAGTCCTTCCTAAACAGGGGCTGGGCATCTTAGAAAAGCAAAGTTAATATGACTGTTGGCGTCTCAAACTCTTTTGTGAATAAAAAACCAGCTTCCTAGCATGCAACCACTTCCCGGTATCCCATAAGCAAGACATTACGTTCGAGAAGATGAGGGTAGTAGAGGAAACATAAGCTTTTGGAAATAAAGTGGCATGTGTCTGTCTAATCTAGTAAGGCACTGCAGACCCATCTGATATCCATACAGAACTCAGCCTCAACCTTCCCTCCCTCAACATGCAAAATCATCTGGCTTCCAAGCCAACCATGTGACCCCCAAGCAAAAATCAAGCTAAAATTGAAAGATATTTAGTTGTTGTAAAAAAGTAAACTGTGGGCAGTCTCCCAACTGAAATAATCAGCCCGCTTGTCCAGAGGGCAAGTACTAACATATCAGGGCAGAGGAATGAAGTGGGGAGGAAACAGAATGCCTGGTCCCCAACACCCTGTGCACTCAACAAACAAACAGCCATTTGAATCACTTTGGTTCTTTTTATTCTGCAGAATGATAAAGACAAAAAGACTGTCCCTGTAGTGTCTTCATGGCTAGAATTGTGGAAAACTGCATTTTGTCAGTTTGAGCGAGTCAATTTGAGCAAGTCGATTTTTTAAAAAAAATCCTTGGGATCAAACGGAGGAAAGTCGGGGCAGGGGTGAAACAGTCCATGTGAGATGTCTGCCTTAGGTGACAGGGGAGGGAAAGCAGAACACGCAGGCCAGGTAAGGAGGATGTAAGGGAACAAGTGGAATCCAACGCACCTCCCGAGGCAGAATTCCTGAAGCCACATGAGTTCATGAAAGCTCTTTAATAAGCAGCAATGAACAGGGACTGATGCATCAGCACTTACCAATGGAAAAAATAACTGAAATGTTTCTTATGCTTCTAAATGAAAAACAAGGTGTGTACTAAGAACGTGGAGTGTTTCAGTGAGTTGTACCCAGGATCAGCTTGATATTGATGAGAGAGAATGCCAATGAAATGATCACAACCACAGGTTGTTGCTCCTGCCTTGGATTCTGAAACCTGTGACTTTTTACGAATTGTTACTACAGCCCCCGGGGCCTCTCTTTTTTTTGCATATTTCATAGCATACAGGAAGATGGAGCTGCAACGCCCCCACTTCCCTCCCTCCCTTCCGCTTCTTATCTTCCCTTCTAAGGTTCAGCCACCTGGTAATGACAAAGGGAGCCCTGAGAGGGAGGGTTTCCCACCCCAGGACCCCTTTGTGCCCAGCATGGGCTGGAGTCAGCGAAGAAGCAGGCTCATCCCTTCAGAGGCAGAGTGTCTCAAACAGGAGCCTCTGCTGTTTTCCAAGGCGGAAAAGCCTCCTGATGAGCCAGATCTTAAGCAGAGATAGGGATACCACTAGCCAAGGTTTCTTAACCTCTCTTGATTTTTGTTTTGCATATTCACTGACAAAGATCCTCATTGTTAAGAAGTGGTCTGAAACCTTTTTATATGCATTTAAGCAAAGTGATGTTGCTTTCCCTAATCCCTCAGAGCAGGGAGGAGAGCCAATGTTTATTACATTCTCCTCTACAAACACCAGCATTTTAAACCTTGTCATTTTTTCGACCCTATGAGGTCACCATTATTTGTCCCCTTTTATACAGATAGGGAAACTGAGACTTAGAGAGGGGAGGTAACTTTTCCAAGATCACACAGTAAACCAATGGTGGAACCACATTTTAAGCCTAAGTGTGTTGGGCTCTGGAATCTTCACTCCTTCTCTACTATTTTCTCCTTTTGGCCCCTCATTATCTTAATTCTCCTGCCTCCTTTCCTAGGGGTAGTTTTACCAAGGACAGCATCTTCTCCACACACTCTCCTAACTCCCAGTGACAGGGCAGTTGCCCCGAATGAACCTCTGGGGCAGACTTACTAAGAGCTTGGGATCAATTGCATTCTGATAACATTTTATGACTAGAAAAAAGGGTCCGCATCTTCTGATAGTTCAATCTCGCATCTCTCCTCTAGCTGTTTGTATGCTCCTTCTTGAGAATATGACAGCATTTTGGTCCCCTCTTAGGTCATAAGGGTGCTGGAATAAGACAGAGTCAAGTTGAAATGCACCGCGTGGTGTGGCGTCAGTGACTTCAGTTTGCACAATTGTAAAATGAGGATAATCATGGATTGACAGGTTGTCATGAACAGTACAAGAAATAACGCAAGTAAAGAGCTTAGTGTGGTGACTGGCTTATAGAGGTGTCTCAGTAAGAGTCTCTCCTGCTCCTCCTCCCCTGGAAATTGGAGACCAAGCGGGGTACAGAACTGCATGTCTGCCAAGGGGACACAGTCTGGCCCAGCAGTTCTCAGCCATCGGCAGGTTACGAGGGGCTGGGGAGGAAGCTGGGTGGGGGTCAGCAGTGAGACATGGAAGACGAGTCCTCCTGTCCTTGCCCTTTTCTCCTGTGGTCCAGACCTGGGATGACCATCTCAGAGACTTCACGGATAATATGACGAAGGATTGGGGGTGACGTTATAGGATTGTGGGGAGCAGAGCTGAGGGGGCTACCAAGATCAGATCTTGTATAAAATACAACTGTGGGAGCAGCATGGAAAGATCGTGGAGTTTGCCCCCCACCCATACCAGCTATTTATTTCTGGGCATGTTATGTCACCTCTCTGAGCCTCAGCCTCTCCATCCTAATATTTATTGTGCTGCTACCATATGCCAAGGACCTTTTTGCTCAATTTTCATACATATTTCCTCTATATAAGAGGGCTTACATCACAAGTGCTCTGAAAAATGTTATTATATCCTAGTCTATTTTATGCCACTGCTTAGCATTTCCTTGCTTAACAAATACCTACTGAGTCACAGACTCATTGCC
The DNA here is from genome assembly GCF_000956105.1 of Propithecus coquereli. Taxonomy (NCBI): domain Eukaryota; kingdom Metazoa; phylum Chordata; class Mammalia; order Primates; family Indriidae; genus Propithecus; species Propithecus coquereli. The sequence goes on along the minus strand of NW_012144966.1, from coordinate 2,495,941 downwards.
CTCATATTGCTTATATTCTGGAGATAATTCAAGGTATGAGTGGGTGGTCAAACCTAGCACATATTGTGTCTTCAAAAAATATCAGTTTCCTTGGCGGACCCTTTCCCCTCCCCGGCCCTCCTTGCTCCCTCCTCCCGCTCTCCTCTCTCCTCCTCCTAAAAAAAAAAAAATATATCAGTTCCCTCCTCCTTCAGCTTAATTCACTTTATTGTGGGCCATAGAGGAGTTCAACTATTAAGCTGAATTACATAAAATTGACATTTTAAAAATCAAAAATGTTTAAATATTTGCACAAATAGTAAAGCCCATCCTAAAATTCATATGGAATCCCAAGGGATCCCAAATAGCCAAGACAATCTGGAAAAAGAAAGACAAAGCTGGAAGACTCACATTTACTGATTTCAAAACTTACTACAAAGTTACAGTCATCAAAACATGATGGTACATTGTTGGTGGGAATGTAAATTAGTGCAAACACTATGGAGAACAGTAGGGAGGTTCTTCAAAATACTAAAAACAGAACTACCATATGAACCAGCAATCCCACTGCTGGGTATATATCCAAAAGAAGGGAATTTAGTAGATTAGAAAGATATCTGCACCCCATGTTTAATGCAGCACTAGTCACAAGAACCAAGATTTGGAATCAACATAAGTGTCCATCAATAGAGGAATGGATAAAGAAATTGTGGTATGTACACACAATGGAATAGTATATAGCCACAAAAAAGAATGAAATCCTGCCATTTGCAACAACATGAATGGAATTGGAGAAGATTGTGTTAAGTGAAATAAGCCAAGCACAGACAGACGAATCTCACATGTTCTCACTCATATGTGGGAGCTAAATATTAAAATGATCTCATGGAGACAGAGAATAGAATGATGGTTACCAGAGGCTGGGAAGGATAGTGGGGAGGGAGAGATAAAGTGAGGATGGTTAATGGGTACAAAAATATAGTTAGATAGTTAGATAGAATGAATAGTATTTGACAGCACAAAGTGACTATAATCAACAATAAGTTAGCATATACTTTAAAATAACTAAAAGAATGGAATTGAAATGTTCCTAACACAAAGAAATGATAAATACCTGAGGTGATGGATACCCCAATTACCCTGATTTGATACATTCATATTCTATGCCTGTATCAAAACATCGTATGTACCCTACAAATATATACAACTATTATGTATCCATAATATTTAAAAATTAAAAAAAAACATGGTACTGGCATAAAGACAGACATATAGACCAATGGAACAGAATAGAGAACCATATACATGGTCAAACAATTTTTCACAAGGGTGCCAAGACCATTCAAGGGGAAAGGACAGTCTTTTCAACAGATGGTGCTGGGAAAAGTGGATATGCCCAAGCAAAAAGATGACATTGGACTCTTACCTAACATCAAATAAGAAAATTATCTCAAAATGGATCAAAGACCTAAATGTAAGACCTAAAATTATAAAACTCTTAGAAGAAAACATAGAGCAAAATCTTCATGACATTGGATTTGTCAGAGATTTCTTGGATGTGACACCAAGGGTACAGGCAACAAAAGAAAATATAGCTAGCACTCTGGGAGGCCGAGGCGGGAGGATTGCTTGAGCTCAGGAGTTCAGCCTGAGCAAGAGTGAGATCCCGTCTCTACTATAAATAGAAAGAAATTAGCCAAATAACTAAAAATAGAAAAAATTAGCCGGGCACAGTGTCACGTGCCTGTAGTCCCAGGTACCCGGGAGGCTGAGGCAGGAGGATCACTTGAACCCAGGAGTGAGAGGTTGCTGTGAGCTAGGCTGATGCCACGGCACTCCAGCCCAGGCAACAGAGTGAGACTCTGTCTCAAAAAAAAAAAGAAGAAAAAATAGACAAATTGTACTTCATAAAAATTTGAAAATTTTGTGCTCAAAAGAACTATCAACAGAGTAAATAAGCAACCCACAGAATGGGATAAGATATGTGCAAACCATACATCTGATAAAGGATTGATACCCAGAATATGCAGAGAATTCTTAAAATTTAACAACAACAGGCCGGGCGCCGTGGCTCACGCCTGTAATCCTAGCACTCTGGGAGGCCGAGGCGGGTGGATTGTTTGAGCTCAGGAGTTCGAGACCAGCCTGAGCAAGAGCGAGACCCCGCCTCTACTAAAAAAAATTAGAAAGAAATTAATCGGACAACTAAAAATATATAGAAAAAATTAGCCGGGCATGGTGTCTCATGCCTGTAGTCCCAGCTACTCGGGAGGCTGAGGCAGAAGGATCACCTGAGCCTAGGAGTTTGAAGTTGCTGTGAGCTAGGCTGATGCCACGGCACTCACACTAGCCCAGGCAAAAGAGTGAGACTCTGTCTCAAAAAAAAAAAAAAGAAAAAAATTTAACAACAACAGCAAAAACCTGATTCAAAAATAGTCAAAGGACTTCAATAGACATTCCTCCAAAGAAGATATGCAAATGGCCTATAATCAATTGAAAAGATGCTCAATATTGCTAATCATTAGAGAAATGTAAATCAAAACTATGATGAGATACCACCTCACACTCATTAGGATGGCTAGTGTCAAGAAAACAAAAAATAACAAACGTTGGTGAGAATATGGAGAAATTGGGGCCTTGTGCACTGTTGGGAGGAATGTAACATGGTACAGTCACTGTGGAAAACACTATGAAAGTTCCTCAAAAAATTAAAAATAGAATTACTATATGATGCAGCAACTTCACTTCTGGGTATATACTCAGAAGAATTGCAAGTAGAGTCTCAATGAGATATTTGTACACCCATGTTAAATGTAGAAGCAACTCATGTGTTCACCAACAGATGAACAGATAAGCAAAATGTGGTATATACACACCATGGAATATTATTCAACTTTAAAAAGGAAGAAAGTCTGACATGTACTACAATATGGATGAACCTTGAGGATATTATACTGAGTGAAATCAGCCAGTCACAAAAGACAAATACCATATGATTCCACTTATATGAGGTAGTTAGAGTAATCAAAATCATAAAGACAGAAAGTAGAATGGTGGTTGCCAAGGGCTGAGGGAAGGGGGAATGGGAAGTTATGATTCAATGTTGTGGTTCCCAACCCCCAGGCTGAGGACTGGTACTGGTCCGTGGCCTGTTAGCAACTGGGCCACACAGCAGGAGGTGAGCAGCTGGCAAGCAAGAGAGGCTTCATTTGTATTTACAGCCACTCCTCATTGCTCACATCACCGCCTGAGCTCCGCCTCCTGTCAGATCAGTGGCAGCTTAGTTGCAGGAAAATAAGCTCAGGACTCCCACTGATTCCGCATTAGGGTGAGTTGTATAATTATTTCACTACATATTACAATGTACTAATAATAGAAGTAAAGTGTACAATAAACATAATGAGCTTGAATCATCCAGAAAACATCCCCCCCATTCGTGGAAAAATTGTCTTCCATGAAACCAGTCCCTGGTGCGAAAAACGTTGGGGAACACTGGTTTAATGGGTACAAAGTTTCAGTTTTACAAGATGACAAGTGTTACAGAGATGGATAGTGGGGATGGTTGCACAACATTATGGATGTATTTAATACCACTGAGCTGTACACTTAAAAATGGTTAAGATGGTAAATGTATGTGTATTTTACCACAATACAAAAATAATATATTTTTTTAAAAAATGGTTAAATAGCAGCAATTGCATATGCTCCAACATAATATGGAAGGGAGAAGGGCTTCTTTAATTTTAAGCAGTAGTTACAGTAATAACTTACCAGGGGAAGCTCAATTGGACTCTTTTCTTCCTGATTCCTAGGAAGTGATCCCATCCCACGCTTTGCTAAATTTGGCTCTAAAAGCAAGGCATCAAATCGGACTGATGAATGCTCACGAGGGTAAAAGCCAGAGTCCAGCAGCAGTGTCCCACATTGGGAGCCAGCCCGTGGAAGCGAGGGAATGGAAAGGTGAAACAGCAAACAGAGGAAGGCTGGCCGGCTTGCTGCCCGGCTGGACAGACAGATCGCAGGCACTCTGGGACAGGTGGACGCTGCTGGGGCCCTCTCTCTGTGTCCCTGAAGTCAATCTAACAGTCACCCCAGAGAAAATAGTACCACTTTGAACCAAGTGCTGTCAAGGGACGCTCCCCAAAAAACTTACTCTGCCCAAATATAACGCTCTTTCCACAAAAATTGGGGAGCTCATAGAATTCAACTCAATTAACATTTAAATGTCTCCAACCCTTTGATTACCATATCTTATCAATAGCTGCTCTCAAGAGCAATTATTATCATTATGGATGTATTGCCTTACCCTTTTAATTAGGATGATAATGTCCAGTGTAAATAAAGCCTTCTTTGCTAATTTCAACTGTGCACAATGAATAGCCTTTTTTTTTTCTTTCCCCTAGGGTTCTTTGGACTGAATTTACTCTGGTTCCTGAAGTGTGGAAAAAGTAAACAAGGTTTTGTTTGGATTCCACTCTTCAGTTTCTCTGGACTAAAACACAGCAAAGTGCCAGAATGTTATCCCAGAGAAAATAATTGTCCTGGGGAATGATAATAGTTTCAGAGAATATTAACAGAATGACAACAAAAACAAACAAAAACCATCTAGAGGTCTTTATAATGAAAGAGATGAGAGGGGAAATGTTTGGCCTATTTTCAATTGCTTTGTATTTCACAGAAAGGTAAACAGTTTTAAAATTTATGTTACATTTTAGCTAAGCAGGTATTCAGGTGATTAAAAACAGGGTCCCTCATGGTAGATTAATTATTGCACACAATTATATCAAATTCTGACACAGAATTTAAAACAATCAATATAAAATTTTTCAAAGAAAGATGATATGAAACCGTATCAAGGACTTAAAAACACACACACATCACCATTGTTTTTTGAGGCCGAGTAGAACTCCATGGTATACATATACCACATTTTATTAATCAAAGGCAATATATGTAACCTAAACATTTGTACCCCCATAATATGCTGAAATAAAAAAATTTAAAAAAATTAAAAAAATTAAAAAAATAAACGAATTAAACACACATGTACACACATAAAGAAGCAAAAATCATCCACCTAAATGACTTTAGCATTTCTTTGCAGTCCTTAGCAATCCACAGAGTAGTCTAGTTAGTGAGAGTTTGCTTATCTCTGGGGAATGTGTTAATCCTTCCCCAGGGTACAGGTGTCCCTCACTGGACACAGCCAGCTTGTCTCTGGAAAAACTGCTTGGCACAGAGGAGGTGGGCGTTCCCACTGACAGGCTGGCTGTCTCCACGAGGAACTTATTGGAACAATAACATCTTCCTGGCCTACTCTGAATGCTGTTTTGAGGCTAAAATGGGCAAGGCTTTTAAATGATTTGAAGATCTACAGCAGAAAATAATTTGAAACAAAAATTTCACGGGTAGTTAGGTATTCTTTTTTTTAACAGTGATTATTGAAATGAATTCTATTACATTTAGAGTAAAAAAGTTCGGAAATAGAAAAACACATGGTGCTACATAAGGTAACTTAAAAATATCCTATCTTCATTGGCCCACTTAAGGAAGATTTTACAATGGCTAATTCTCACCCCAATTTCAATTTGTCTCTAGAGGTTTGCTTATAATGCAGGGTAAATAAAGGTGCTCCAAAAATCTATAAAATCTCTTCTATCTACCATTATCAAAAATGGATTTTTTTTCCTTGTTCTAAGTCTCTCTTATCAACAAATTCCTTGAAAATTGTCTTTGGTGTATTCCTAACAAAGGCCAAAAATATATTTGAATTGGTGGGTGAATAATGTGCAAATAAGTCTTTAAAAACACACATTTTCCTTTGATTATAAAAATAATTGCCAGGAGCTGGGCCTCTGCCTGTAGTGCCAGCTACACAGGAGGACCGCTTGAGCCCAGGAGTTCTAGACCAGCCTGGGCAACATAGCAAGACCTCATCTCCAAAAAGAAAAAAATCGTTAAGATAGTAAATTTCTCTGGGTTAATTGGAACCCTGGGGAAAAAAAAGTAACACCCAAAAATGTCACCCATAAACATATAAACTGGAGTCAGCTGTAGTCAATATTTCCGTGTAATAGGCAACTTGCCACACCCGCTCTGTAAAATGTTCCCACACAGGGAGCCACAGGGCTGAAGAGACCCCGGTTCCCTGTGTTGAGGGGCACCCACACCAAGGCTCAGTTGTGTTTGTCACCATAGCTGATTGTGCCCCTTATAATGTAAGTGATCTATTTGACTGTTACATAAACAAAGGAAATATGAGTGTGAAAACAAAGAGAATTGTTCTTTCTATGCAAACTCAACTGAATGCTTTAGAAAGGCTCCAACAAGTCAAGATTTTTAGAATAAAAAGCACTCTGCACTCAGCTGGCGTTGCGAGGGCCTGACTGCAGACCACGGTGGACTCTTCCCCGAGCTGCAGGCGTGCGTTCCGGCACAGTGGTGGGCGCTGAGGCAGCCATGTGCATCACCTCAGATAAACTGAGGCAGGCTCAGGAGATGGAACCTGGAAATCAACACTGTGTGGACTTCACCTCCCTCCATTTGAGATAAGATCACTCAGCTGGAGAATCTCCAAATCTAGAGGGCTGGAGAGACTCCCAAGGGCATCTGCTAGTTCCACATACTTTTCAGGATCTACCCCACATCCTCAATTGAGTAACCCATGGCTGAAGTTGATGAAAGCTTTAACTAAACACCAGCAGGTCTTCCCCCGCTGCCGCACCTCCGTGCCCCCACCCATTGGCTTTTTTTCCTTTTGGTTTTCCTGATTTGGAACGTGCCAAAGGCTGTTTAGGGATAAGTCAAACTGTTAACCCAAGCTGTGCTAGTCCAGGACTCCCATGCAGATCTCTAATTTTGGAGTGTTCGATAGAAGGAAATATACGTCAGGCAGCATTGCTGGAGGGAGGAGGGAGTGGCAGCAGGGTGCCGAGGCTGGGGGAGGTCTCTGTCTTTTCTGGGTACCTGTGTCAGAAGCTTCCCAGCTGTTTCCTGGCTGGCAGGATAAACTGAGGCAGGCAGCAGCCAGCTCACTTCCCATCCACACCTGGCCATAGGCATAACAGTCCTGTAGTGTGAAGGGTTCCTGCAGTGGCTCTGTTACCTTTGCCCACAGGGACTACATCCCTCTTCCCAGCCTTGATGTGGCGGCCTACCCTTGTCCCATGGATGCCATGTAGTGGGACTCAGTAAATGCGCCAGGGTGGGGCAAATGGGGCCACTGGACCAAAGCTACACCCATCAGATGCCTTCTCCCAGGATCTGAGTCTGGAACCAGGGGCAGAAAATGGTGTGACAGTGACCTGCGCCGACCATCCACTCATCCCCACAACTGAGAGAAACAGCCCCAGTTCCTGTCTCTCTTAAGCCCAGATAATCAGATTTCTCTTTCATTCTGCCGGCTGTCCATACCCTTCCACTGAAATCCATTTCTGGTTAAAGTACCTAAAGCTAATTTTTTCTGATTATAACTAAGAAATCCTGAGGGGTGCCGCTCACAGTAGCGTGTGTGTTTGTGCGTATGTATGCACATGTGTGCATAAGTGCATGTGTATGTTTTGCCTGGGAAGCAGAGCCTGGGTCTGTGCATTTTCATAGTCAATCATGCAGCAAACATCTGTATATACATATATATTCCGTTCACCAGCTAACTAACCTAAGGCCACTAAGCTAGGTATGGAAAACAGAAAAAGGAGTAAGACGCAATATCTTGCTTCAAAGTACCTCTCTCTCTCTCTCTTTCCCCTCTTCCCGCCCCCCCCCACCCTCTTCCGTGTTAAGCCAGGAGAAAAATCACATAAACTTAGTGGACACCGAGAGGATTATCAGCCCAGCCCTTCTAAATTGGTGGCCTTAGTGGGTGCTGGCTGTGGTGAGGCGGGAAGAGCATGTTTCTGCATGGTCTTGCCTGCCTGGCAACAGCGGACTGGCCCACAGCGCAAACACCTGGTCTAATCTAGGCCAGTCATATTTTTTCTCCTAGGAATTGAGAATGGGGGTGAGGTGAGAGGAGTGGCAGGGAGGAGAAAGGTGAGAGAATGGCTGAGAGAGAGCTCGTGAGTTCCCTCCCTGTGGCTCAACCATGAAAACTAGAGTCAGATTGGAAGCCACCTTCTTCTACCCACCAACTATACTTAGAAGCAGAGCAAAGAAGGTTGCCCAGAAAGAAGGAACAGGACTGTCAGTGGAGAGAGGGACTCTGGGCTCTGTGACCACCCATGGCAGTGGCCCCTTTTGCCCTCATTGCATGTCTGTCTTTGGATGCCATGAGACACGCTCCATCCTTATAATAATTCATTTCTGCTATGATCAGCCCAAGCGGGTTTCTGTGCTTGCAACCCGGAGTCCTAACTGATACACGCCTAAGTTCCAAGTGCTCTGGAAACCCACCCTACAGAATTCTCTAGGCATGAGAAGGGGCCTTCGAAGGCTGCCCACAGGAGGTGGCGTGTCTCTCCTCTTTTGTTTAGGACGAACGTTTGTTCACTTTTTCTTATGCACTGAAATGCTGTGTCGGGTCTTATCTTTCATGCTGTGTCACTTCAAGGTTAGCATTGACTCCTCTGGGTGAGATTAATTTAATTCTATTTCAAAAGGGAAAACAACTCTGTACAAATGTAGGCCCCTGTTTTATATTTAGGGTGATTACTCCCAAGATACTTACAGAATGCGGTGTTCCAGTATTGGCACGTTTTGCTTTGGTTGCCACGTTGTGCTGCACTCAGTAGCTTCCGTTTGTATGTTCCATGAAGGTAGAACGTACCACCACCGTAGATTCGGATTTGAAGCAGGGCTGCCCTTCACGCCGTCTTTCACAGGAACACCGTCAGCGGTCACACTTAATGGGTTTGACCGGTGTAGGCTTACACTGCACAGCACGTGGAACCAAATCTTTTGCTGTCACGGTTGCCATGTCTAAGAATTCTTTGGTCACATTTAAATTCTCATTAACACCATTCCTTAACAGATCTAACTCGAAGGTAGAGTTCATACCTGCACTCTCATCAATACGATACATCATTGGCGATTTTAGAGTGACTTAACTGATCTGGAAATTTGGGAAGATAAACTAGATGTGTTTGTTTTGGCTTCTTGCTTTCCTTCCTTCTTTTGAACAAAATCTGCCACAGATTTGCTCTCACATAGGCGGTTTGCAGGCCTGGCACCGTGTGGGGAGTGGAACTCCAGACGGAGTTCAGTATGAAGCCTCAGTTAGGCTCTCCTGTTAAGTCAAGACCGCAATTGTACCTCTCTTAATTGGAAAGATGACATTTAGATCTCCATCTTTAATTTTTATTTTGTTTCTCACCTTGTTTAGAACCTAGGTGGGAAAAAGGAGTGTAACGTATGGGGGGCCTCTTTGGAGACCCCAACAAACTGCCCGTGAAGATTTTTGCAGCTCTATCTTCAACATGCTGAGTTCCAGTGTTTCCCAGTGCTGGTTAGGGAAGACAAATTTTGCTATGTTCAAAAGATACTTTTATAAAGCTATCATTTGTAAAAGGTTTAAATGCCCTGGCATCAAATTCATAAGTGCGTTTTTTTGCAGCAACTTCACTGACTTTGTTCACATGTATATAAACTTGGAATGTCTTGAAATATCTCTCCTCTTCTTCAATTTGGTAACATTTTCACCTTGTATTATCTCATTTACCCTAGCTCTTAATATGATTCTATTAATGACAATTAAGATGTGTTCTTTAGATAGAGTTATTCTTTATATAATAAACATATAGCTATATTCTTTATTTCCATAGAGCAGTAGGAACTCTTGTAATTTTCTTAAAATAGGTGGTCCTCTTAGTTTGCTTTTTTCTCCATTAATGATAAAGACATAGGCACAGAAAAAGAATCTTAGAAAAATAGTAGAAGAGTGATTATAAATGGCAGTTGACACTCAGCTTGAGGACTGTGGAGATGGGGGGCCTGCTAGAGACTGTGCAAATAGGAGGCATCTATCTTTGCTTAGGGCCATTATGGCCATGTGAGTCCAGTGTTGTTGGATCACCTGGTTTTTTAAAAAAGAAGATGAAATCAGATTTTTATGTAAAATTTTCCTTTAAAAATACTGTCTCGGCTGGGTGCGGTGGCTCACGCCT
>NW_012144966.1:2479939-2482802 GCF_000956105.1 Propithecus coquereli | reverse complement strand
TGCAGTGGCATCATCATAGCTCACTGCAACCTCAAACTTCTGGGCTCAAGTGATTCTCCTGCCTCAGCCTCCCAAGTAGCTGGGACTACAGGCACGTATCATCACGCCCAGATAATTTTTCCTTTTTCTTTTTTTTTCCGTAGAGACAGGCTCTTGCTATGTTGCCCAGGTTGGTCTCAAACTCCTGGTCTCTAGCAATCCTCCTGTCTTGGCCTCCCAGAGTGCTGGAATTACAGGTGTGAGCCACCGTGCCCAGCCTAACTGATTTTTTTTTTTTTGACACATAAAAAGGCTTTATTTGCAAGAGAGCAGGAATTTAATCAAATAGGCCAAATCCCATGTCATCATCTGATTTTTCAGCCTCCTCCTTCTTCTCGTCTTTCTTTTCCTCTGCTGCAGCGGGGGCAGAACGAGCAGCAGGAGCTGCAGCACCTGGGGCAGCAGAGACGGCCACAGCCCCACCGGCAGGCACGCTGGCAAGCTTGCCAATACCCTGGGCAATGACATCTTCAATGTTTTTTCCATTCAGCTCACTGATGACCTTGTTGAGCCGGTCGTCGTCCGCCTTGATGCCGACGCTGTTCAGGATTTTCTTGATGTCCTTGGCGCCGGGGGAGGGGTTGGCCCCGAGAGCAGCCAGCAGGTCGGAAGCGACGTAGCGCATCTCGGCGGCGGACAGGCTTCACGCGTGCGACCTCAGCGGCGTCAGGGAGGGAAACGAAGGCCCAACTGATTTTTGAAGAATAATCTCTGCTACAACAATACACTTGGTCCACTGGTCACAATTTATCTACAAAAATTCACTATAATTCTTTGCCCTGAACCCCCAGAAGCTATGGCTTCCACTGATGGCTGTATCTTCAAGCACTAGACAAGTGCTTTTCAAACATTAATGTGCATATGAATCTCATTAAAACACAGATTTGGTTCAGGAGGTCTGAGGTGGAGCCTAAGATTCTGGGTTTCTAACAAGCTCCTAGGTTATTTCAAGAGCCGCTGGCCTGTGGCTACACTCTAAGTAGCAAGACCTTACAGCATCGCTAACATCTAACATCCCAGCAAGAGCCAGAAGGAGCGATAGGCCACTCAGAGATTTTCAAGATATTCTCTCACGATTTAGGCCAACTGCCCAAGAATCAGGAGGTCACTAGAATGGGGCAACACTACAGGGTTCTTTCCCCCGGCAAATTTGCCCTCTTCCAACCTGGAAAACTACTACATGGGGACCAGCCATGGCCTCAGAAGCCCTTCTTTACATGCCATCTGCCCCCACTGCCTGAGCCCATGACAATTCCGCACCTGCTGGGCTGGAACACATGGACTTAGTTACCTCCCACTCCCCACCCCATGAATATCTCTGCCTAAAGTGCTGCAACTAGAGAGGGAAAAAACACAGTGAAAAATATACCGTGCTCTGGTTGTTTCCAAAACCTGGTGAACTGAGAAGGGTGCGGACAAGAAACTATCGCAGAGGCCTGTCTGATATCTACAGGGTACCCTGAGAAATGTCAGGGCTTTATGCCAGGACCACCTAGGGAGACCTGACACCACCTCACGCAGGGAAGGGAGGGGCTGTACCAAGACTAGGGCAGATAATAAAAGCAAATGATCCCATCAGCGAAGGTGCAGGTGATTGCCCTAGAATTTTACTGCCTGAATCTCACTGCTCCCATTGGCTTTCATGCCTTCGTATGTCTCAGCATGAGACCCTAGATCCCTGGTCCAGTTTTAAGATCTCTTTTTGGCCCACTTAAGTTCTTAGGTCCCTCCTCCAAATACTCTTTCTGACATTTTAGACCCACCTCCCCAAATTCGCATTCATGGTTTATGGCTCAGCTCATACCTATGACTTGGGGATCCCAAGCTTTGGACAAGAATAGTTCTCTTCAGTCTGTAGCCTTGCAGACCTCACACCAGGCCACACAGCCCGGTCTCCTTATGTGGAAGACCGCTGGGGATGGATTCAGGCAATTTGGATTAGATCGAGGAGGGTCTCAATTGGTAAATTAGGTTGCCCTATGTGTACTGAGGAACTGCTGAAGGTTTTCAAATAGGGAAGGGGTAGTTTCATGATATAAGGTAATTTGAATATGCTTTTCCAGGTTGAGACATTTTCAAGATGCTGAGGCATCAACAATAAGCACGCCTCATTAAAAATCTCAGAAGGAACATTGTGTTCTGCGGTAGCCCCAGCCATGGTCCCTGGGTTCTCATTTTGGCATTTTCCCTTGGGTAAATGTCATCTCTTCTCAGTTTATTTATAGTTCATTTAGATCATCAAAGCAACAATAATAATCCCCAAAATAGGGAGAGATGCTCTGATGATCACTGGGATACATAAAAAATATTCTCATACAAGAGTGAAAGTGAAGAGGGTGATATTAATACAATACTCCACAACCACCCTCTCATACTCTCCTTCAACCCAATTTGTGTTATTTCCTTCAAGACTTTGCATAAAATACTTTTCCTCTGTGAAGCTGTTCCTGACTAAATCTACCATGTTCTTCATAGTCAAGGCTAGGAGGTGGCATGGTACAGGCTTTGGAAAAAGGTAGATCTAGATTTGAATTGTACCTCAGCTACTTACATTATCCAAAATGAAAGTCAAATTTATTATCTTGTACTATGGAGCTATTAATATTGTGTTATCACTGTTCGTTTTTATAACCAAATGCCAGTCTCCCACTTCTTTCTTGCTAAGATCATCCTGATTTGTTCTTTTTGTTTTGTTTTGTTTTTGTTTTTTCTTTTTTTTTGAGACAGAGTCTCACTCTATTGCCCTGGCTAGAGTGAGTGCCGTGGCATTAGCCTAGCTCACAGCAACCTCAAACTCCTGGGCTCAAGCGATCCTCCTGCCTCA
>NW_012144966.1:2477100-2479889 GCF_000956105.1 Propithecus coquereli | reverse complement strand
AATCGGACAACTAAAAATATATAGAAAAAATTAGCCGGGCATGGTGGCACATGCCTGTAGTCCCAGCTACTCGGGAGGCTGAGGCAGGAGGATCACTTAAGCCCAGGAGTTTGAGGTTGCTGTGAGCTAGGCTGATGCCACGGCACTCACTCTAGCCAGGGCAACACAGTGAGACTCTATCTCAAAAAAAAAAAAACAAAATAAAATAAAAATACTGTCTCACTTTTTAAAAATCACTGAATGTATCAGCAAAGTATATTTTTGGGTGGCATCCTCCCTACCCCCAGCCCCACCCCCAAGGGCTGTCAGTTTGTCTATTGTCAAAGACAACAGGGACCCTCTAAGGTTGTTTGGCCTGGGTGGCTGCCTGTGTCAAGAATCTGTGGCGCGGAGGGTTGGGGCCGCTTTTAGGGACAAGCTGTCTTCCTTTCAAAGGGCTGAGACGCCTGCAGCAGGGAAAGGAGGTGGGGAGTGGTGGGTAGATCCTGGCTAAGGACCCATTTTGCATTTTGCCTGGGGCAACCCAGGCAGCGGGTGACTCATCAGAGCTTTCTCCCAGGTTCCAAGAAGGCACATTCTACTCTCAGACTTTTATTTCTTTGCCTTGATTTTTCTTTCCCTGCTAATCTGCCCATTCACACTGATTCTATTTTTTAAACCTGAGAAGTTCAGTTTCAGTTGAGGTTTTATAGATTGGTGGATATTTGGTAAATTCCTCCCAACTGAAGGACACAGCTAGACAGCCCAAATAAGAAGGACAAAATTAATTCAACCAGAAAGCCAAAATGTCTGGGATGAAAGATAGCAGCCAGGAAAAACAAAAAAGAATTTAATTTATTATGGAAAAAATATAATTATTAAAGAATCCCAAACAATGAGAGAGCTATAGAGCGTTCTATTCTCTACTGTTAAAACTGCTTAACTCTGCTGTTAAGACATTCTGAGAGGATGCTTACACACCTATTATTACACAATATCCTCACATGTACTTTATTTTTACAAGCCCTTTGTTTCAATGAGTTGTATTAAAAACAAAGTTTTTTTAAGCTTTGAAAACTACCCATATTTGGAAAGCAGCCTTTAGGATAATCCCTAAGGATCCCACCTTCCTGGTATAATTCCCTCTCACCTTGCACCAAGCATGGTCTCTGTGACCAACACAACACAACAGAAGGGATGGTATGTCACTTCCAAGACAGGTTATGAAAGATGCTTTGACTTCTCTTTTGGTCTCTCTGTCTCTTTCTCTCTGTCACTTGTTCTAGGGGAAACCAGCTGTCACGTCTTAAGGATATTCAGACATCTTTGTGGAAAGATTCACAAGGCCTGTATTTGAGGCTTCTGTCCAACAGTCCATGGAATAACCACATGAGTGAGCTTGGAAGGAGATGCTCTAGCCTTCAGAGACCAGAGCCCTGGCTGACAGCTTGACCATAACTTCATAAGGGACCCCATGCTGGACCCATCTAGCTGAGCTGCTCCCAGATTCCTGACTCCCGGAAACTGTGTGGTATAATATAATACTTGGTAGTTTTTAGCTCCTAAATTTTGGGATACTTTGTTACACAGCAAAAGATAACTGATACATCATTGTTTCCTTTTCAAAATGCTTACATATTCACAAATACAAACAGAATGCCTAAAATTGTTACCATTTATGAGTTGCTTCTGTTGAAATGTCAAGGGCACTCTTAAAGTTGAAGGTTACCTAATAATTCATGCCTTACATGACACAAAGTTACAGACAACTCTGACTTTGAGCACATCACAGCTACGGAAAACATGTGGCAGCAACTCACACAATGAGAGAAATGGGAGATTAAATCTAGGATTCCAGGATAATTTCTGTGGGTTCTTCCTTCTGGACTATTTATGGTTCTGGTGGAAGCCTAAGGAGTCTATTTCTTTAAAATCCCTGGAATGAAGAGCAATCATCTTTCTCTTCATTCCTACATCAGTCTTAAAGTTATTTAAGTTGAACTGCTTTAAATACAGCTAGAAATGCAGTAAGTATTTAAGATACAATTTGCAGAGCCGTCTGGCTGGTGCAGAGTCAATGAAGGGGAGTATTAGAAAGTAAAGCTAAGAAAAATAAGTTAATGTCCTTTCATTCTTGGCCCTAAGTGCTGGGATGAGGAACCCATGAGCCACGCATCAATTGGTTGTTAGCTGTCCGGATCAAGATCCAAGCCAGGTCCACAGAGTACATTTGGTTGTTGGCCTTTTAGATCTATTTCAATGTCGATTCCTCTCCTCTACCACCTCCACAATCATTTTTCCCCATACCATTGCCTTGCTGCAGTAACTAACTCTGTTTCCTATAGGCTTCCCAACATTCTAGATTTTTTTTTGTCTGGTTCCTTGGAGTGTCATTCAACTTGCTTTCCTAGCTCCCTTATTTCCTATAAACAGACATTAGCTCTGGAGGCTTGATTAGATTCAGCTCCATTTTTTTCTTTAATAAAAGCCTACAGCGCCTGGTATTCCTGGGCAGGCTCCTATCCAAGTACTAATCAGGCCCAGCCCTAGCTTAGCTTCCAAGATCAGACAAGATCAGGTGCTTTCAGTGTGGTATGGCCATAGACTCAGCTTCATTTTTCAGGGACTAGTACCTCCAAGATAGTGCCATTGCCTTGGTCGTGTAGTTCCTCAGGAGGTCCTCAGTGTCTGGCTGTTCTACTTTTAGTGATGCTAAATTGATCAATGGGTTTAGGTAATGACCACCTGATAGCTCATTCTAAAGTTTTCCATTAACCCTTCACCACATTAATTTCATCCATTGATAATCC
>NW_012144966.1:2461182-2465725 GCF_000956105.1 Propithecus coquereli | reverse complement strand
AAAAAAAAAAAAAAAAAAACCTAGGAAAGAAATATTAAAACTTTATTGGAGGCTCTCTGTGAGGGTGGGACTGGTAGGCTTTGTTGAAGGGAGATATGGTAGACAGCAGCCTTCTTCCTTCCTTTTTCCCCTTCCATCCTCTCTCTTTCTCTTTCTTTCTGACTAAGGAACATCCACATATCCATACCTGCAGATCTTTTTTCTAGGAGCTTATAATTTATTCAAAGAAAGATCCAGATCTCTTAATCTCCAGCTTTGGGGGAGAGCATGGTGGTGGTGGTATAAGCGTGGCCCTTGAGGGGAGGAAGCTAGGAGATGGTATCTCCCTGATTAGCATAGGACCTTCACTTACTCTCCTCCTTTTAGGTCCAGTGCCTCACTCCTGATGGGTCCCCTCATGTACCCAAGTGGGAAGTCTTCCCAGTTCAATTTGACTAGACTACACTTCTGTCTTTTGCCAGCATGGAGGAGGGATGGTGTTTTGGGCTGAATTTTATCTCCCCAAATTCCAATGTTGAAGTTCCTAAACCCCCAGTACCTCAGAATATGTATTTGGAGTATTTATATTTGGAGATAGTGCCTTTAAACAGGTAATTAAGGTAAAATGAGGTTATATGGGTGAACCTAAGCCAATATGACTTCTAAGAAGGAGATTGGGACACAGACATATGTACTCATAGCAAAAAGACCATGTGAGGACACAGTAAGATGGTTGATCACCTGCAAGCCAAGGAAGGAGGCCTCAGAAGAAACTAACCCTATTGCAACCTGATCTTGGACTTCCAACCTCCAGAACTGTGAGAAAATAAACTTCTCTTGTTTAAATCACCCTGTCTATGATACTTTGTTATGGCAGCCCTAGAAAACTAGGATAGATGGGACCTTGATTGTATGGGGTGGAGATGGGGATGTGGAGTGTAACAGCTATGTCAAGCTTTTGAATCAATCCCTCTGGTATCAGCCTTACCACTCACTCTCACCTTCAATGATAATTGAAAACTTGATTTCCTAAGTCTTTCTGAGGTTCCACAGGCCAAACAGGCTTGATCCACAGTGTCTACAGATGTTCAGATTCATCTTTCTCAACTCTGCTAAATCAATTCCTACTCTTTTAGTCGCTTCCAATTTCCAAACATTGTTGTCATCTTTTTTTTGAGACAGGGTCTCTTCTCTATCACCCAGGCTGTAGTACAGGGGCACAATCAGAGCTTACTACAGCCTCGAACTCCTGGACTCAAGTGATCTTTCTGTCTCAGCCTCCCAAGTAGTTAGGACAAATGTATACCACCAGGCCTAGTTAATTTTTAAAATTTTTTTAGAGAAAGTGTCTCACTATGTTGGCCTGGTCTCTAGGCTGTTCTCGAACTCCTAGCCTCAAGTTAGCCTCCTGTCTTGGCCTCCCAAAGTGCTGGGATTACAGGTATGAGTCACCAGGCCTGGCCTGTTATCATCTTTAATCCTCTTACCTTCTCTCTTATTCTTCTATCAGTGAGGATTCAGGAAGGAGTACAGATAAAGATGTGTTCAATGCTGTTTTAACAGGACCATGTTTTCTGTTGAAGGGTTACCAATGGCCAGCTCCAGCAACAGAAACATTCGCTACTCTGAAGGAAATGTGTAAACCAACCGGCTGAATAAGTGGCCCCAAACTGCAAGGGAACTGCCATTTAATGCCCAGTCGGTTACCTTATAAATCCCTACATTGATTTCAAATTCAAGCATCAAGCACTCCTTCTTGGGAATAATAGCCAACTGATCAAATTAATGTTTTTATACTGCAGAACAACCTAGGAGATACTACTCGTCACGGCTTCACAGTAGAATCTGTGGCAGATCTGCTGTGGTGGCCCCGTGTGTCATAACATGTAGCGGAACAGTACTCGGCAAGCAGATTTGTTCGACTAGACCTGCAGCCTTCTAAAACTGGATTCTTCTGCCCAGATGCCCCGGAATGGTATCTTTCCCCCCACATCTCCCTATAAAAGATTCAACATAATAAAATGACAATTTAGCTTCAAATACTAAACACTTTTTACTTTAAGAAAATGGGATTACCCATCTTAATAGATGCTAAAAACTATTACTTAAATAATAGTTGAAATAATACTATTTTTTCCCCTTATTTTAACTAAAACTTTCCTCTCATAAGTGAAATAATTTAGTTAAAAGCAGTATCATCTTGTCACTGGCTTGACTAACCACACCCATTACTCTGTGGCTATTTGCTGGGAAACTCCATGTCCAGCATAATTTAGGATGATGGCCTTCAATGGCTACAGATATGCTTCTTCATCCTGTCACTACTGTGTTTCTCAAATTCTAATATGTGTCAGAACCACCTGGCTTTTCAGAAAAAGAGGTTGCTACCCACTCTTTTGAGTTCCTGATCCAGTAGGTCTGGGCTTGGTTGGTGAATCTGCATCCCTAGCAAGTTCTCAGGTAATCTGACGCTGATCGTTCATCCAGAGACACATTCTGGGAACCACTGCTGTACTGAAGTGTTTATGGATAAAGATGTTTGGAGGGAGAACAGTATAGTCTCATAATTAGTGTGGCAGAAACTTTCATATTTATTTACAACTCTTCTGCCAAAAAAGTCAAAACATTTGGGTAATGAAAGTAATTTTATGGCTGACAACTTAAAATGGTCCATTTGAACCTTCTCCTTTACTAATCTAACCATCTATCTAGCAATAGTTAGCCAATCAGGGTAACACCAAGTTATTTAACCAAACTTGAGTTATTAGCTATTAGAGAGGAAGAAAGGAGACTTTCATAAAGCAACCAAAGGAATGGTTTAGCTATAAACACTGCTTTTGTTTGCACAAACAAATATGGGACAGTTTGGTAAAAGCTTTTGGATAATTAGGGGAAACGGATTTCAGATTAAAGATGGCAAATTGACCCACACATATTTATCTTGATTCTTCCCTAAAAAGGACAGTGAAGGAACATAAAAGGACAAGTCCATAGGGACAAAGAGGATGGAGGAAGAGTCATCAGCGAAAGATATATTTCAACACATTTCTGAAAGATGGGGTGGAAGGAGAAATGAAAACTGGTTTGACAGCCACATTCTAATGTGGTCATAGAGGTCAGTACAGAAAGAACCCACTTGGCCCACAGAACCCCAAAGTGGCCTGGGCCTTGGAGATGCCAGAGATCACCAGAAAACAGTGCTGATGAGGGGCCCCAGGACCCCAGAATAAGAGAGAGGTGAACAGCTAAAAGCGGGGGCCAGGTCAATGTTGGCATTTGGAGTCATTGGATCCTCAGGTCCTCTGTTCCACTCCTTGCAGCCAGCAGGAGAAAGAGGAAAGAGGTTTGTGCTCCAGGCACACAGAAGGGCAGGAGCAAGGCATCTGCAGGAAAGAAAAGAGCGTGAAAGATTGCATACTAAGCAGTGACTCGCCCAGACCCCTTCCCCTGAACTGTTTCCAGAACATTGGCAGCCGGGTGAATGCCCCCTCAGGCAAAAGATTGTAGGATGTTTCTCATGAGAAACTGAAGAGCCCCAAAGAAAAGACATCTAGTTTCCGACATTTGGGATATCTTCCCATGAAAAAGATGAGCTTTCATCTGATCACTGTATAGCAAACTCACCAGTGAGTAAGCATGCTTTCTCCACCCCTATACAGAGTTTCTGGTGAGGTTTTTATGACCTCATTCTTACTTATGAAAGGAGAGTAAAAGGTTTGCAGACAGTTGATGAAAGCCTCTAACATGACAGGGCTAAAACAAACACACGGGGAGAAAGGACGCCAGAGGAAGCCAAGACAAGTCAGGAAGCCAAGAAAATCTCATAGCAAGTAAATACCCTAAAAAGATTGAAAAAATTACTGCAACTATGACATAATCACAGAATTCTATTTAAAAGATAACAGAAAACATGAAAAGAACTCTTAAAATAGATAACAACTTCAGTAAAAAGTAAAGTAAGGAAATATCCTCCAAAATAGAACAAAAGCTGAAGAGATGTCCAACAGTAAAGAATATTCTAAGATTAATCCAGGAATTTCAAAAAGAAACAAAAAGAATGAACAATGATTGAGGATTTCTTATGTGTCTGGCACTACTCTAAGTGTCTCAGGTATATTAGTGAGATAATTACCATTATTATCCCCATTTTATAGATGAGGAAACTGCAGCACAGTGAGATTAAGGGACTTGCCTGAGGTCATACAGAAGAACCAGGGTTTGAACTCGGGCAATCTGGCTCCAGAGCTTTTATGTTTTTAACTATTCTGCTAGGATGGCTCTCGCCCAAAGGGGAGGAAATTACTAAAGAAATATTTCAAGAAAATGTCCTCAGCTGGACATAAGCTCCCAGACTGAAAATGTCCATTGAGTGCCCAGTATAATGAATAAAAGAACACCTGAACTAAGGGATGTAATTATGATATTTCAGAATACTAGAGATAAAGAGATTATTTGACAAGTTTCCAGAAAGAAAAATTCTAGGTCACAAAGGAATGGAAATCAGGATGACATTTAAATTCTTAATAGCCATGCTGGAAGCCAGAAGATAAAAGAGCAATTTCTA
>NW_012144966.1:2446975-2460412 GCF_000956105.1 Propithecus coquereli | reverse complement strand
CTTTAAAAAGTACATGTGTGCTTCTATTGTCTTAAAAAAGAATAAAATTTTGAAATGCATCTGCTGAGAGTGAAAGCATGGAACAACCAACCTCATCTCATAATGTAATTTTCAGGAAATATGTGACCCATAAAGATTAAAATAATAGAAATTGTATCAATTCTGGCAGCTTTAGTATTAACTTAAAATATGGTGAGATTTCCATGCTCTCCTTTATTTCCACAATCCATATGTATGGTCTACATCCCTGTCAGAACTTCCACACTTTACTCTTTCATAGCAGCGGTTATAAATTACACCTTTGCTAATTTGCGTTGTTCCCTCCCAGAAGAAACAGAACCACAAAAAAGTCAGTTTCATCCTGCAGTGTTTCTGTAGCAACCATATTAAGCTGGAAGGATAAAGCACCTTTGTAGTAGTTGCTTCTATCGAATTACAATGTAAATGTTGATGCCTGCCTGGAAACGTCAAATGACAACAGGTTTATGGAACGAATTCAGTGGCTGTTTCAGCTCTGGAATCCTAGGCTGCAGAGTTAAGATCCAAGAGGTGCGCCTGGGCCATCTTAGAGTCAACACAATTTCTTCACTCCATCAAAACCACTCCCCACCGGCCCAGCTCATGAAGGGATGCTCACCTATTTGAAAATCTATACTCTACCTGGTTATCTTTTACACACCAGGACACGAAAAGTGTTTGTTGTGGCTAAGAATGTTAGAAATTCAGTTACGCAGCAGACCAGACAATCTTTGTGTTTCTTTTCCCCTCTCAGCACAAAGTAACTTTAGTCCGGTACTCTTGTGCCACCGTCAAACTTTAGTCCTCTTAATGAGGGCATTAAATGCCTTCTGGTGTGCTGCGCATGTCATTCCGGTTGGCTTGGGATACCTGAGTTCAGCTCTCCTTCGTCCTTCCGTTCGACCCACAATCCCTAGTGTTTGCAGGTGTTGCATTCGCGGCCCCCATGCCACCACCGTCCCTCCCCTCTTCCTTCGCTTCCTTCAGTCCCTCACCCACCCCGGCCTCAGGGAAGGAGGAAAACGTAGCTTGAAGTCTACTCGAAGAACTGACCCTCAGCTCCCACAGGCTGCCGCAGAGCTGCACGCATGCCGCCGCTCCACTCAGGTAAACTTCGGAGTGAGTTACCTGCACTTGGAGAAGGGCCTTACCTGAGCGCGTCTCTGCCAATGGCAGCTCACCTGAGGGAGCTCCGCAGCCAATCACCGCGCAGCTCGTCCCTCGGGCTTGTACCCTTTAGTGAAAGAATTCAGCTCCTGGCGAGAAAGTTACCTGTGGCCGCCCAAGTCCGCCACTTTCTGCTCTGTGTCTGCCCATTGCCACGATCCAGGAGGACTCCGCGCCGCCCGGCCGCCTCCGAGCTCGGGCCCCATGTGAGGGGCCCTCCCTTATCCCACCTTTCCGGCTAGGTGAGGGCGCGAGCGGGCGAGCGAGCGAGAGTGGTGAGGGGGGACGGAAAAGCAGAATTACCTGTAGCTCTTGTTCTGCCATCTCGGGCGCTCTCACACACCTTCACCTGCACAGACTTGAAAGTCCAGTTTCACCAGAGGCTGAGGCTCCAGGAAAAGGGGAGCGAGTTCATTGGATCAAACATGTCACAAGAGTCGGACAAGTAAGTGGATCACACGCGCCGGCTGCTGCTACTACCACTTTGGGCTGATGGCAACTGGTTTGTTATGTTTTTGTTTTTGTTTTTTTAAGTTGCTATTGTTGGTATTTTTTTCTTTCTTTTTTCTTTTTCTTTTTGGTGGATCCAGACTTTTCCGGATTATGTTTCTACCCTGATTAATGGGAGAAACCCTACAAGAATGTGAATGTTTAATGTCCCCTTTGGGCCTTGATAGTAAAAGTAGGTTTTCCTCTTTCCTTCCTCCCTGACGAATGGCCTCAGCCCCCGCTCCCCGGACGAATACTTGGATACTGACAGGCGTCGGTAGATGGGCGCGGGAGGCCTGTTGTTCCCCCTCCTTTAGCTGCTCCCAGCGCTTCAGGCTTCTAGGGCCACTTGGAAGTCCAGCCGAGTTCCCTCGATTTGTCCATGGGGCCTGCTGGAAAAGCGGGTCTTGGCCGCTTTTGTGTGAGCGCAACAAAGAGCTTTTATACCGAAGCAGAAACGGCCATCTTCCCGCACCGGGCAGGAGGGCGCGCGTGTGTGGCGCCCGCGTGTGCGCCCCCGACGGGAGGCGACGCGCGGTGGGGCTCGGGGGCCGCCGCGGTCGTGGGGGCCGCGGGCGCCGTCGCCCCACTGCCCCCACCAGCCCGCCTCAGCCTCCCTGCCCCCAGGCCCGCCCCCGCATTGTTTGGCCACCTCGGGCAGGTGTCCAGGGAAAGGGCCTTTCGAAAATGGGGGGAAGTGATTTGAGGCCCCGAGTCAGCCCCGTGGCGGGGCGCAAAGGGGTGCCCGCGACCGAGCAATTCGCGCGCGCCCCACGGCGTGTGCTCGCCCCTTCGAGGCCGGGCGGGCCCAGCGCTCCCCGCTGGGGGCCGCCACCTCGGACGTGGCAGGCGGGACTGTGTGGGTCGCGCCGAGTCTTCTCGAGGGGCTCTCGATGTAAAGGCGGGGGTGGGGGCTGGTTGGGCGGCGGGAACCGTAGACTCGCCGGGGAGGGCAGCCTGCGCGGCCAGAGTCGCAGGTCGCCGGCCGGGTCCAGTCGCCAGTCGCGGCCTCCCTGCGGGCCCGGCCCCCGCCTTCGGGACGGCTTTGTGCGAGCCGGGGGAGGTGGGGCCGAGGGCGGGGGCGGGAGGGAGCCGGAGGTGGGTCCCGCGGCCTTTCCTGGGATTCGGTGGCGACACTCCCTTCCCTCGCCTCTCGGGCGCGTCCCGGGCTGGGAACTGGCTGCGTCTTGTAGGAAGTGCGCAGGGGCCACCTTTTTGCTTTCCCTGGTAACTTTACCCTGGTGTTGTGGCCATCCCAAGGAGATTTTTCTGAAGGTGTCTCCGCCGGGGCCAAGACGCTGAGGAAGTGGCCGGGGACCAGTCCCAAGTTGAGTGGGAAGGCCCTGCGGACCTGTTCAGGGGTGGAGGGGAAGGACCATCAAAGTAAAGCCTGTGCTAGCGTGGGCGAATATAAGAACACATGCTGGCATACTTAAAACAAAAAACAAAAACCTACCAGATATTTGTACCACTTTAGCCACCAGTGAAGAATTAACTGAGTACTACATACCACAGGGGAAGAACTAAAGTTAAAAATACAGGAGGTGGTTAGAGGTAGGGGTAGGACCAGGACAGTGTATGAGTGCATAAAAATACCCACCGCCCCTCTACCCCCCAGATCGCTCTGTAGTTTTTAAGGAATCACTACTTGAGTTTGAAAACTTCAATAGCCAATGCTGAGATTACAGCAGGTTTTTTGGTTTGTTTTGACCTTCGCGTCAAAAATGGTTGCATATTTAGTTTAATTAACCACACTCAATTAACTTTTAGTTTAACTCCTTACTGTTGTGGTACATGACTCGAATTCAGAATGAATCGGTTTTTATTTTAACCACTTATATTTAGCAGCAATAAGGATAATGTATTTACTATTGAAGATAAGTACCGAGCACTAGCAATCTGGTTTGACTACAAAGCATTACCTAGTTTTTTTGGGTAATAACTATTGGGATTATGTATGTATAATAGTATGCTTACTATTATGAAAGTTGCTTTCATCTAGTCATGATTTCCAAGACTAACTTTTGTATCCTGGGAAAAGTAATAGTAACCATACTGCAAAGATACACATAATCGAACCCATTAGCCTCTCTCTATTTGGACTGTTGAGAAATGCTGTAAGTCAACACATGACTTTTAGATCATTTTTGCAAATGCTAGCCTAGTTTTCTTAATGGTAGTATTCTAATGAAGGCCTGGCAGGGGTGGGCCTGAAGTTTATGCAACTGTGTGTGTCAGATGGGTGGAGACTCCTACAAAAGAGATAACCTGAGCACATTGCTGAGGCTTCCTCACCGGAGCAAGTGAGAGGCCCCTGCAGCTGCTGGAGCTTCATCATCTTCATGGTGAATCCACCAGGGAGGCTTGGCTGTATTCTCTGGAAATACACTAAAAGAATACACACGGAATATTCGTCCATAATCCCATTGAGATTTAGGTAATCTTTTGGATAGCATAGAAAGATATTTCCAGTTAGCAAGTCTGGACTGAAGTAGCATCATTTTTTTTTTATGGTGTGGACTTTTCAGATTGAAACATTCTGCTTTTTATGTTCTGCAATGTTGATGCTGTCGCTAATTACAACAAAATATTTTTAGGACATTTTGTCTTTGTACATATTTAAAAATTCTCTACTCCCCCATCTTAAATTTTATGAAGACTTCCGATCTTTGTCAACCAGCATGTGTATAAGTAAGGCAATGACAGATTTAAAAACTCTTATTTTACTGCCAGAATGTATAAAATATGCTCAGAGAATATATATTAATATATATGTAATATTTGATTTTGATACTCAGGTATTTTTCATTTGGTAAATATATTTTCAGATTACCTTCTATTTGCAATACATTGAGATAGGCATTATGGGAGCATACAAAGATGTATAAAATGGGCCATGTTCTCAAGGGGCTTATGCTGTAGTGGACATGAATTGATATAACCTAAATTAATGCAATACCTGGTAAGTGCCTAAAACTTACAAAAAATACAATAGTTACGAAAAAGTTTTTAAAAAACACAATACAGGTCATGATAAATTCCCATTTCTCCCTACCCACCCCGTTTTTGCCTAGGATAATTACTGTTAGTCATTTTATGTTTTATCTTAAGGAGTCCTGCTATTATTCAGAAAATGCCCAAAGTTATAGGTATCTCCTGAGGATAACTTTTCAAGTAATGGGATGGCTATACATTTTAATTAAATTCTCTACTCTTTAGTTTTATAAATGCATATGTTTGTTTCCATTTGGGTGTATAAAATAGCTTTTAAGACCACAGATGTCAAACATTTGTCACATCTTTCTCAAACCAATACAAATACCCATTTGTTTTTTCCAGTAAACATGTCTTGGATGCCACTGTATACTGGGCATGGATCCTAGCATTGAGATTCACTAGTATGTAGAATTCAGTCCCTGCTCTCATGGTGCTTACGTTCTAGTGGTGTGTGTGAGGGGAAACAGACAGCAAATCAATCAAGTAGTAAATAGATAATAAATTAGATGATGATAAGTGCTATGAAGGAAAGCAAGGCAGACGAAAGGGATTGAGAGTAATGGGGAGCTATTTTATATATAGTGGTCAGGTACAGCTTCTCTAATGAGATGATCTTTGAGCGGAGACCTGAAGGAAGTGAGGAGACCTGGGGTAAGAGTGTTACAGGCAGATGGAAGAGCAAGTGCAAGGGCCCTGAGGTGAGAGTGTGCTTAGCATGCTCTAGGACCAGAAAGGAACCCAATGTGGGTGAATCAGTGGTAGAGATAATGGCGCTATCAACTAAATGAACACAATCGGTTCTCTACTTATTAATCCAGACATTGGCATACTCTAAACCAGACAAAATTATGCTTGTAAATGGTCCTGGCAATCAAGAGGTAGTAACACCCAGTGAGTAAATAAATAACCAATGAACACCATCAGTCCTATTGGGTGATACCTGAGTATCACCAGTTTAATGCTTAGGGTCCAGTGTTCTCCGTACAATGGATTAAGTCTTACACACTCCTTAATTCAGAGATGAAGAAATGTACACATACCAGAGGGCCCCTGGGAATTAGAACCAAAGAAGAGGGGCAAAGTACAAATAGTGTTTGCTGTGACACTCCCACCTTCCTAAAACTTTTAGTTCAACCTACCACCTACCTACCAACAACTATCTCCATTCCTTAATATTAGCCTCATGCAAGAGAAAACTTGCCTTTCCTGCCTTCCTCTTGCTCTTGTTCAATTACTGCACACTGTATCCATCAGAAAACTTGGACTTGCCAACTGTGTCTGAATGAGAATCACTGCAAAGAGTGTGCTTTGGTTAGTTTCCCATCTTTAGCGAAGTAAACTGGCATATAGACAAAGGTAACCTACCTGAAAAAGAAGAAAATGCTAGACAACACCACAAAAATCTAAGTTAATAAAAGCAAAGCTGAAGATGATATATATGCTTAATGATAGGAATCGCCTTAGGAATCCTTTAAATCATTACTTCCCAAACTCATCTGAGTTTAAAATATCTATAAAATACCACCTGAGGCACTTGGTAAAACTACAAATCCCTGGGCCCCAACCCGAGGTGTTGAATCAGATTCTCTCGAAGAGGGCCCAGGGAATCTGCATTTGAAAAATGTCCCAGGTACACTTTATGATTGAGTTAAATAGGGAAACACTGTTTTAAATAAATGCTTAACATTACATAATAAATGCAATTTATATGCAACTTTTCAGGTGCATATTCAGTATATAAATGAAATGAAACCTGTGCACTTTATATTTTACCTTATGCTACCTCTGGTTGAATAACTTCTGAGATAATTTTAACTTGGATGTAAGAATTCTTAGGCCTTCTCTCAATGTTGTTTTCATTGTTTTGCTGAACTGCACCTTCTGGAGGAAGGCGTCCTTTTAACAGGTCATATGTTTCCAGAGAGGCTAAAGACCTGATTTGAAGTGATGTCACCCATATGGACCTCTGCCAGGGTTGTCAAGGGTCAAGCTGGGGTTTCTGGCTGAATCTCACTCACTTGGGAGCTGGTGTTCACTTTTCTGGGGACTGTCATTTCATTGAATTTAGATTCTATTTTGTATTACAAAGTCAAAGATAAGGAGTTCTAATTTGAAGTTGGTCCCTGGTAAAAGATTTGATGGGGTGATGGTTGCAGTTTCAATTCTAGGGCTCATGGTAGCTTTAAGTATTACCCTAATAAGATGGTACTAGACCTTCTGTTGGCCTGTAGTGAGGTTCTGTTTTAAACTGCCTGTAGAGTCCAGGCCACCCAGGGCCCAGTGCCACCTGACTTAAGGAAGATAAGAGGTAAGTGCTAGAACAACCAATGAAGACCTATATCTAGCAATTTCTACTAGACTCTGCAAAGTAAAGGAAAATTTAGAAAAGTAGCCAAATAAGTCAAACATACATAGAAACATTTAAACAATAATAACAGCACCCAATCACCCCAAGAAGTGTGTGTTTGAAATGTATAGATAATTTAAATAAGATTTTTTTTTAATATTAGGTTGTTAAATTTGCTTTTTAAAAAGTCTTAGATAATTCAGGCAACTGCTTCAGTTCTTCTTTATGACTTTGTTCTAATGAGGCATACATTTCTTGTTAAAAAAATGAACAATTTGGTTAAATATTATTTTTCCCCTCACTTACTTCCTCTCTAATCTGAACCAACCTTTTTTCCTTCCTCCCTCCTTCCTTCCCTTCCTTCTTTCTTTCATTGATTTTTCTCTCTGATGTCACTTGCCTGATTTTTTCTTCCCATATTACTTGCTGAGAATTGACACATACACAGACTCTAAGCATAGAGATAAATGTGAATCTGATTTTAGGTGTTGCTTTAGTTAGTGAATTTTGCTACATGCTTTCAGTATTTACGGCATCAGCAGCCCATCCTTGTTACCTGAGCCCAGAGGTAAGATGATGATAGCAGATGATGTCACTTTTATCTAATTTAAGCCAACTTAGTTTAACATTCGAAAAATTTTAAGTTCTTTTCAATATAAGAAAATCCTTACCCTAAATTAATTGGACTCACTCATGATTGCTGGCATTCATATTGGAGTGCTGATACTCTCTTCCTTTTCAAGAGATTGTCAATGACTCTTGCTCAGTTATTAAAACTAGGCCTAACCTGAAACAGGATAGTGATTGGTTTGGCAGTCTTGTCCAGGAAAAATTTCTTAGCAAGCAGCAACAGGCTGAATAGGAATTTTTGCTTCGGCCTAGGAGGACTAGTGTGTTGCTTAGTAACAATAACATGCAACTAAGAGTCACTTAGATAGCTTCAGTGGTCTTAAAATTCAGGCTTCCAAAATTCAGATTCACTCACTGTCCCCCTGTTTGTATATTTCCATCCTTTAGATAAATCCAGGCTCCTCGATTAGTTTTATTTATTTAATTTTCCACTGTCAAAAAAGTATATTTTATGCTGTAAGTTTTTTAATGGTAAAACGTGCTGGATTATAATGGCTTAAGTGGGATAGAAGTAAGAAAGTATTTCTTTGAGGATCTCTATCCCCCCCCAATTATATTGGGAAGAGAGTTAGAAGTGTTTGGGTTTTGGCAAGTAGTAGCAATATTATGTATTATATAATTATAAAACCAGCACATTTTGAATTACCACGTATAATACCAACCAAAGAACACATTTTAAGATTCTATGGAAAGTATTAGAAAAGCTGGTACATTTCTGGTGAAGTCAATGGTTAAACTAGAGGGCTCCCCAACAGCCTCACTGTATATTTTGAAAATAAGTCTGGGTGAGGGAGATTATTCGTGCATTTGAATGGACATTCAGGGGCAGCAATCGTTGCCTGTGGTGGATGGAGTGCCTTATTTTAGTTTGAAATGAGCTAGGCAATGAACTTTGTGGGGAGCACTTCACTTTCTCTCCCAAGGAAATGCTTCCTTTACAAGTGTGAATGCAGATACCCTCCGGAGCAGAAAAGGAAAGCCAGATTTGCTGTTGCTTCTCTTTATTTTGGCATTTGCCTTTCTTCTGAACTCTGAATATACAAATATAACTAAACCCTGAGAGCCAGAGTCTCTTCTTTTTTAAGGCCCATGAATTTAGATCTGGGTTTTAGGAGAGGGAAAGTTTGAAGTGAAGGGGAGAGGGATGGAGAAAGGAAAGGACAACAGAGAGCAGAAAGAGACTGCTTGACTAAGTGTTGAGCTCACGGTGTTTTCTCAGTAGAGGGTGAGTGGCTGGGCATGGGCTGCTGAGCTGGGGCCTCGGGTGGGAGGGCATGTGGCTGTTTGGCCTCCTGGAAGAATTGGTTTTGATTTTAACTTGCAGCCTAAAATCCTAGGGCTAGGACGAGCCTTGGGCATTATTTAGGGCATGTGAATTAGCAAGTTTAGGATTTGGATCTAAAAATTTGGTTCGAGGAGAAAAGTGCGCTACATTCCTTCTTCTGTGTTGCATGTTGTGATTTTAAGTATGAGTTGAAAATCCGAAGTTTTGATTAGTTTGAAAAAACATGCTTTTTAGAAAAAATTTTTTAGGGCTATTGGGAGCAGGGAAGGCATTGCATGTTTATTTCTTAAAAGAGGAACATGAGCATATGTAATATCTGTTTAAGATTCTGATACCATTACTGTTAAAATGGTATGAGTTAAAATGGACTTCTCTTCCCACATGCACCGCAAATCATTGTTTTGAGTTTTCAGTTCAGTGAGCGCCATAAAACAACTGCTTTCTGTACTTCTTGGATCTAATTTTTCAAAGAAGCAAGGAACAAAGGTAGCTTTTGCCTCTTTCCTGTATTGCCAATAAGATAATTAGCATAAGATCAGAGGATTCTTCTTTCATTATTTTTCATCTGTAAAATGGAATTGAACTAAATGATGTCTGAGGATAATCACCTGCTCCAACTTTTTGTGAGTCTCATTTTCTCCCTGCAGAGGAGTCTGGGCTGGTCGTGGCTCACAGGAGCAGCAACATTAGCAGGACAGGAGAGTATCGGGCACAGTGGAACCAGCTTCTGCTCCCAAACTTCCTCTCCCCTTTACCAAGATCAAAGGGGGTCTGACTAAGATGACAAAGAAACAGATTTGTAGCCGGCAGAAGGAATTCAGAGAGCCACAGGGAATTCAGAAGGGCAGCTAGGTGGTGAAATCAATGGTTTAACTAGAGGGCTCCCCCACAGTCTCACTGGCGGGTGGAAAACTGGTACAAGAAAATCAGATAAAAAGGGCTGGCAGGGACTCTAAGAACTTCTTCAGGGAGAGAGCCCAGGAAGTGGTTTCCTCTAGGCAGGCTCATCGAGTGAGAGTGAGGCACTGTCAGAATGAATGGAACATTGAATAAAATTTAATAACCTGGAAACTTTAAATAGGTGAAAAGCATGACCTCTGCTCCCTCCCCCTCTTCCTCCCCCTCTTCCTCCTCCTCCTCCCTCTCCCCTTCCTCTTTCCCCGACTCCTCCTCCTCCTATTTCTCAGGGTCTCCTTCTTCTTCCTTTTCCTCTTCCTCTTCCTCCTCCCTTTCCCTACTCCTCCTTTTAATAAAACATAATTCACAGGCACCCACGGTGAGAAAATACTGTCAAGCCAGTCGTTTAGTAAGTGTTCAGAAAACATATTAAATAACATAAAGATAAGAAAAGCAGCTGCAGTTTCACTTCAAGGACAAGGTAATATTTTATTTCATGTCAGGGCACATAATGATCTTCATTTAGGTCAAGAATAAGATCTTCTCTGGTATCCTATTGTGTTATAGAATTTAAAAGTCTCTGAAATCAATTTTCTCTGAAGGTAGTATTCCCTGGAATGTTCTCATGTTGGAGAGGTTTTGATTAGGTTGTGGACATTTGTGTTCCCTCTGCAGACCATGATTTTTTAATTGCTTTGGAGTCTTCATGTATGCTTTAAAAAGTATGTGTCTCTTGCTTATTTTTGAAAACATTTTTAAAGAGGACAAATGCCTCAATAGAAAGATGGCCAAATGGCTAATAAACATAGAAAATAATATTTAGCTTTATTAATAATTCAAAAAATACAGATTAGATAACAGGGACATTCTTAGTTTCTCTGTCAAATTGGCCAAGATTAACAAAACTGGGTTTGGGTAAAATACATTTTTGGAGAATTATTAATATAAATATTACAAACTTTCTGGAAGGCAGTTTGGCAAAACTGATTGAAATGGGTCTACTCACTGACACCTAAATTTCAGTTTTAGGAGTTTATCTCAAGGGAATAATCAAAGCTATTAAGTGCAGCGTTATTTTTAAAAGTGAAAAATCAGAATAACCCTAAATGCCTGGCTATAAGTAGTTGGTTTAGTAAATCACAGTTCAGTGAGATGATGGGATACTAAGCAAGCATTATAAATCACATTATGGAAAAATATTTAATGACAGGAGAAACTGTTCATGATGTATTATATTAGAATGTTTATAGGCATAAAAGTAAGGAATACATTTTTCAAAACCACAAAAATTTAATAGTGGTTTGCACTCTGTGTTGAGAAAATATAGGTACTTTTGTCTCTTATTTGTGCTTCTCTGTGTTTTCCTAGCTTGCTGCAGTGAGCTTTGCGCTGCTTTTGTAATTAAGGAGAAATTTTAAAGGTTACTTATAAAAATACTCATTCTGCCACGGAAACATTTAAAAATAACACGCACATTCTCATATAAAATGGAAAAGGCTGCTGCTTGCTTGTTTCAGGTAGACTTGACCTGATCCCTGCCGAAGTCCCTGCCCCTCTCCTTTCTGTCCCAAGCATGCCACACTGCGCTTCATGCTGGGATGCCACGTGTAGTGCCCGTGCTGTTCCTCGCTAACCTGTGTATCTGTTCGATTTGTGTCTCAACAGCCTGTCCTTTTGGATTTGGGTATGCGTTAAGTTCAATTATTAAATCCATATATTTTTCAAAATAGCACAAGTGTGTGTAGGAGTTTCCAACATTTGTATAATTTGAAGCTGAGGAATGACTAAGAGAAAACTCAATCGCTTCTCGGCCTTTTGGCTAAGATGAAGTGTAGAAAACTCAGTTTATTCCACTCGGTAGGCTGCAAGTGCCTGCGTAGTTTCCCTTGGAGCAAATTCTCTGTAGGCGTGGCTGCCTGCCCTGCCATCTCAGACCTCACCTGAGTGTTCTTGGGAGAGATCTGGGCTTGGGTCCAATTTACTTAATCTTTTGGAGGGATAGATAGGGAGAGCCTGGGATATGACTCCTTTTAAAAACAAAAGGTAGTTGTAGGCCAGGTTGAGTTTTTATGATTTTTAAAATAATAATTTATTTTTTCCATAACGTAGACTAGCTTCTCCCCGGAGGGGTGAACATGTGACTCATCTAACTGCTTCTACAAGCTGGTACATAGACCATGCCAGACCAGCCTGAGTCTGTTAGTGAAGCTATATGAGATTGCATCATAGGATTTACTGCAGGCGTCTTTAATGGAAGCTTTGTCACAAACGTGAACTTATTTGCTTATCAACCTATCCAAGGAGCATCCATAGCAGGGAACAAAAAGTACCTGATGTGAACTCGCTGGGCAAACTGGCCTCCCAGAGTCACTGAAGTTGCCAAAATTATGTCATTTAAAAAAAAAAAAAGTAGAAACGAACTTTTATAAAATGTGAACAAAACCAAAGCAATTTGTGGCTGTGGGAATGAACAGAGTTTGTGAAACAGGAACTAGTAGGTGTGTGCTGTGGTTTTGTGTTCAAAGTGAACTCGCAACTGCCCCCTTCTCTCTAGATCCTGCCTGGCTTTCCCCTCCCCCATCCTTTTCTTCATATTGCAGAGAAATTCAACAATTCCAAATGCTGTATTTTATACTTTCAAAAAATTGCCGTCTTTGGATGTTAAAAGTCTAAATAAAGGCCCACATGCTTACGGGGCTAGTCGGAGGGTTGAGGGAAGGGCCACATCCTTTGTTCTTTTATGCTGTGTTTATCTTCAATTTTAGTAAATGATCTATAAGGTGTGATTTGTATTATATTCAGCCACACAGAAAACACAAATTCACTTTCCGAGTTTGCTCACAAATCTTGGGACACAATTCATTTATCACTTCTCGTCTCCCGAAGTTGAACTGAACTGGGGTAGTAGTTGTATCTTTATGGAAATACCTGTGTGGTCAAATCCCAGGACACGTTCAGTTACAAGTTCCGAGTTTTTCCACTGTATCGTACCCATGCATGCTTAGCCAGATAAACAAAATTAAACATGCTTCCAGGGCTAACCTGATTTTGTTGTTGCTTTTGTCATTGTACTAAATATTTCTGTAGTATGGAAGAAGTTGAAAATGCTTTTATGATACTGAAATTTT
The DNA here is from genome assembly GCF_000956105.1 of Propithecus coquereli. Classification (NCBI taxonomy): domain Eukaryota; kingdom Metazoa; phylum Chordata; class Mammalia; order Primates; family Indriidae; genus Propithecus; species Propithecus coquereli. The sequence goes on along the minus strand of NW_012144966.1, from coordinate 2,447,454 downwards.
TATTGTACTGCATACTTGATGGATTATTTTCTAAATCACTGTTTTGAAGCATTTCTGAATGACCTACCTCACAGCTTTCAGTGCTATTGCCCAGCCTTTTATTGCATCTGTTTTATGATACGGTTTTGCATTTGCATGTGTTTTCTTTTTACAGAAGCATTTCTTGGGGAGTCTTTTTTCTGATTATGAAAATAATATATGCTCATGAAGGAAAATTGGACGTAAGAGAAAAGTATATAGAAGAAAAATCACTCATCATTCCAGCACCCTGTTAATATTTAATTATTTTCTTAGTATCTAATACCTTGCATGCATATTTTATTAATGTGGTTTTTAAAAGAGTATGCAAATTATGATCCTTCATTTTTACATCATTCATGCCCTTCTGCATTTTCCACTTGATGCTGTATGATTGGTATTTTATAGGCCCTGGTATTCTTCTACATAGCATTTAAAGGTGAAATATACCATCTCCTATT
>NW_012144966.1:2444720-2446390 GCF_000956105.1 Propithecus coquereli | reverse complement strand
TCATTTCAACTTGTTATTTAATTTCATGATTTAAAAAACGATAAGAGGTTTAAATTTTTTGATGTCAAATATATTGCTCTTGTGTGAGTACTTTTGTTGCTTTCAAAGTGGAAAGTTTGAGATCAACCTTTATGGATTTAACTCATTAATTTTTTTTCTTTATTTTAGTCTTTTTAAAGGCTTATTTAAAAGGTCCTGAAAGAGGTAGTTAATTCATACTTAAATGTAAAAATATCAGAAAATAACAATTTTCTACCGCTCAGAGATGTTAACACTTAACATTTTGAAATCTATATTTTACTCTGTTTTCTATAAATACATAGAAATACTACATACAAAGAGATAAGATAGTGATTTATATACTTTTTAGTAACTTATTTTTTAAACTGACATTTGTTACAGATAGCTTTCCATGGCGATTAATATTTTCAATGGCCCCACAGTTTTACATGGAATGGAAATATCCAAATTAATTAAGCCATTTCTCCTTTGTACATTTAGATTTTTCCTTCAGTTTTTTACTCTTAAAGTCAATACTTGAATGATTATCCTTATCACTAAATCTTTGCACCCTTCTTAGTAATTTCCTTGAAATACATTCCAATGAATAGAAATTCCTCATCAAAATGTATGCACTTTTTAAAGACATTTGATTCATATTTCCAAATTGCCATCCAAATATTTTCGAATTAACATTCCCACTAACAGTGTATCTGAGAGACTAGGATTTCATGTTCTTTCCCCCCAAAATGCATATTATCCTCTTTTTAGTCTTTGCCAATTTGATAGATTAGAAATGGTAACTTGTTTTGAATTGCATTTCTTTCCATTTACTCAAGTTGTATTTTTGATCACAGGAGAGCTTTATGTTTGTTTTAAATATATATACAGTATTTTCATCTCTTAAAAGCTCTTGAGATTTTGTAGAAATTTCAGCTGTAGAGTTTATAGTCAGTAAAAAGAGTTTATTAGCAGTGTTGAGCCATGATCCCTTCTCACAGTACAAGTCATCGGGTCTGAGAATAATTCCTAATTCACTGCCGTCACCCTTTGCCAATGAAAGCAGTGATTCAGATCAGTATTTCAAGGTCCCTACTCAAGGACTACAAGTTTCAGGGAACTTAGGCAAGGGACGGGGACCCCATATCTCCAAGCTGACTGGTGGTGAACAAGTTCGGGATGAAGATATTCAAACAACAACAAATCAGTGGTCACCACACGTGTCTATTTGACCATATGATTTATTGAGTGCCTGTAGGGGAGACAGAGCTGGGCACCATGGTAGGCACAGAGACCTCAAAAAACTACTACTAGTTCAAGGTTTAAGAATGTAATTAGAAAAAACGTAATTTAGAAAAAATGCGATTGCACATTTACCTTCCATTTTTCAGATAATTAATTATGGGAATAGTGGAGGCAGGTCCAGAATGAGACAGGGTAATATGAGTCTTCAAATTTTCTGTTTTATTTTGTTTTGAAAAGACCTGCCACTATTTTTCATTCCTCAGGTTTCATTTCATTTTTTTTTTCCTTTTTGGCCTATTATTAGTGATTAAGATACACTTTGGCTGTTTATCTAAATAGCAGGGCTATTTAAAGCAAAGTCACTTCTCAAAGATAAGTCTCCAGGGCCCTGTAATCAAACTTTATATTAAAAAACTCTTCTAGAG
>NW_012144966.1:2399129-2442820 GCF_000956105.1 Propithecus coquereli | reverse complement strand
AATTATAAGAGCTGTTTATATACTGAGAGACAAGCTCGTTGCCTACCAGTTTATCATTTGTCTTTTGACTATGTTGTGGTTTTGCTGTGCAGAGATTTAAAATTTTTAGGTAGCCAGATTCATTTGTTTTTTAAAATGGTTTCTAGGTTTTAGGCCTTGCTCAGGAAAGCTTTCTCTGCTCTAAAATTAAAAACAAACAACCCCCCCCCCCACTAATTTCTTCCCAGATTTATTCTATTATTCTATCACTTTTATGGTTTCACTTTTCCACTGGAAGCTTTGGTCCACCTGGGATTTATGTGATGAAGAAATGAGGTAACGTTCTTACTTAATTCTTTCTCTAGCTGGCCATCCTATTGTGCCAATAGCATTTATTAAATAATACATATTTCCCTCACTTGTTTAAAATTCCACCTTTATCATATGTTAAATTCTTATGTGTATTTGAGACTATTTCTTAACTCTTTAGTGTGTTCCACTATCTATTTATGCTATAAAAGCAACTATTTATGTAACTTTATAAAATGTTTTAACATCTGGAAATGTTGTACCGTTTAATTACTCTTCCTTTATTTTAAATTACTTTTCTCTTAAAAATATCTTCCTGGTTATTTCTGCATTTTTTTTCATACGAAGTTTCTTTAGAATCAGCTTCTGTAGTTCTCAAGAAATCCTGATTTAGGGGGAAGGAAGGAAAGGAATACATTAAACTTTATGGATAACTTTGGTATAGAGTTGACATCTTTTTAATATTGTGTATTCCTGTAAGAATAAAGTATGTTTTCCTCCATTTGTTTAAATCTTCTTTGATGTTCCTCCATATCATTAAAACATTTTCTTCATATAGATCTTGCACTTTTATTATATTTATTTGAAAGTATGTTATCTTTTTGGTACTATTTTAAGAGGGATCTTTGCTTTCTTTATATGTTTTAGCTGGTTGTTTTTATATTGAAAAGGCATGGATTTTTAAATGTTATTTTGTATCCAGCTACCTTATTTTTTTGCCTTGTTGTCTGTAATAGTTATTTGTTTGGGTCTCTTGGGTATTCTAGACATGCTATCATATTGTGCACAAACGTTTATTCAGTTCATCCAGTTTTTATACCTTTTATTTCATTCTCATCTCTAATTGTATCAACCTATTACTGTAGAATAATAGTATGTTGTTAACCAATACTAACTGATGGGGTTGAGAATGGACATAGTTGTCTGATCTCCTTAGGGTTTCAGCATTAAGTTGAATCTCATCTTGAAGAGACTCTTGGTTTTATATGATGTTACATCTGACCACCTGAGTTCCTATTCTAATATCTATCCATCCTTTTCTCCTCCCCCTCTTTCTTTTACTGAATCTCAATTTATCTATTAAGTTACGTTCTTTGCAAATAATGACTTTTTTCTCCTTCTTCCCAGTATTTAGATTTCTTAACTCTTTCACTTTTGTTACATTGGTCAGAATTTCAAGTACAATGCTGAAAAATAATCTAAGATGGCAGAGGATGTTCTGTGAAGGAAATGCTTTCGATGTCTCACTGTTAAGCATGATGGTGCTGTTGGTTTCTTGGCTATTGTCTTGGTCCAGTCAGGTTGCTATAACAAAGTACTGAATGGTTCATAAACAATAGAAATGTATTTTTCACAGTTCTGTAGACTGTAAGTCTGAAATTAGGGTGCCAGTACGGTCAGGCTCTGGCGAAGACCCTCTAGTTAGTTTTTTGGGCTCTTCTTATAAGGGCACTAATTCCATTCATGAAGGCTCCAACCTCATGACCTAATTATCTCCCAAGGACCCCACCTCCAAATACCATCACACTGGGGATAAGATTTCAACATATGAATTTTGGGGGAGACACAAACATTCAGTCATTGTAGCTATTAATAATGATTTTCATTTTGGGGTTTTTCTGTGTTATTTTCTTAATGTTGTGATATCCATAAATAAATTTCTTAAGTTTTTTGAAGCAGCTTTGCATTCCTAGGATAAGCCTTATATATATCATGATTTTTTTTTTTTTTTTGAGACAAAGTCTCACTCTGTTGCCCTGGCTAGAGTGCCGTGGCATCAGCCTAGCTCACAGCAACCTCAAACTCCTGGGCTCAAGCAATCCTTCTGCCTCAACCTCCCTAGTAGCTGGGACTACAGGCATGTGCCACCATGCCCAGCTAATTTATTCTATATATATTTTTTAGTTGTCCAGCTAATTTCTTTCTATTTTTTTAGTAGAGACGGGGTCTTCCTCTTGCTCAGGCTGGTCTCGAACTCCTGAGCTCAAACAATCCGCCTGCCTCGGCCTCTCATAGTGCTAGGATTACAGGCGTGAGCCACCGCACCTGGCCCCATGATTTTTTTTTAATAGATTCAGTTCATCAATATTTTTCTGAAGATTTTATATCTCTATGTATCCCAGTCCCACTACTGACTGGTAGTGTGACCTTGGGTAAGTTACTCAATCCCTCTGGGTTTTAGTTTCTCCTAAAGGATATAGTAAGCGATCCTGACTCCCAGCATTGGGGTGAGGTATGTAACCTTGAGAGCAGTCCATGGGACATGTTACAGACTCAATACATGTTAGCTCTCATTATTATTGTTGTTGTACCTGACCCCAGTCTCTCGTTTTCTGGGTGTGTGTGTGTGTGTGTGTGTGTGTGTCTGTATGTGTACGTGGGTTCATGCTATTTTTGTGCATTTTGAAATCTGTGTTGTGCCGGCTGATTAGAACGAGGTGGGATACTTTCCATGTTTTATTACGCTCTGCAACAATTCAAACAATGTTGGAATTATCTATTCCTTGAAGGTTGCCTGGGCCTATGAAGGTCCTTGACTAACCTTTCAATATCTTCTATGCTTTCTTTGTCTACTGGGGCTTTCAACCTAAGGCCAAGTTTTTGCATTTATGTTTTACAGGATGTCATCAGTTTCAGATCTCCTTTGTGTCAGTGGTTCTGTCTTCTTACCCTTTCTTTATCAGATTTTACCTCTCCCGCCATTCCCTTTACCCCAGCCCCACCCTTACCCACATACAAATACTAATACATTTACACACACACACGTGTACAGACACACAGAACAACTCATCAGTGTCTTTATGGACACTTGACTAGAAAAATCGGGGCCACAGTAGAGGCGACTTATGCAGTGATTCCTGTAGATAGGGCTGAGACGGACAGGTGGAAATGAAAGGATTTGCCTTAGTTTATGTGTTAGTCCTGACGATCCCAGAAGCAGACCCCAGGATGAGAGTAAACATGTGGGAATCTTATTAAGGGGATGTTTCTGTGAAGGAATGTAGGGAGGAAGCTGGGTGAGGAAAAGCCCCCAGACCCTGAGACAATTCCAGCTAAGTGCTGGAGAGAGGAAGGAGAGATGGGTAGAAGCCTCTTTCACCCCAGCAGTCTAAGAAAGCTCTCTCAAAGCCCTGGGAGTCCTCTACTTTGGGCCATCAGAGGAGTCCTGTGTCTGCCTGAGAGTCTGGTCCAGTCCAGCCTCTGGCTGGTAGCAGCCGCAGGAATCCTGGCTGCTGTGTCAAGGTGTCAACGCTATGGCTGGGCCCCTGGGCAGTCACCCTACCTGCAGCTGGAGAGCAGCAAGGTACACTGCAGTGGCCGTCTCAAAGTAAAACTTCCTAACAACTAGAGCTTTCTACTAGTGGAATGAATAGCTTTTTAAGGTAGTGTCTTGTTTCTAGAGATGTTTAGGCAGAGCAATTTTGGGATGGGGCTGTTTATATCTGAGGGAGAGAGTCTCAAACTTTAAGTACCATTTCTGTGCTCCCCACCTGCCCTTTTCTTTTCTTGAATACCACACTGTCATCCTAGCTCACTACAACCTCAAACTCCTGGGCTCAAGTGATCCTCCTGCCTCAGCCTCCCGAGTATCTGGGACTACAGGCACGTGCCACCATGGCCAGCTACTATTTTCTATTTTTTAATAGAGATGGGGTCTCGCTTTTGCTCAGGCTGGTCTTGAACTCCTGCCCTCCAGCAATTCTCCCACCTCATACTGCCAAAATGCTAGAGTTACAGGTTTGAGCCACCGTGCCCAGACACAATGGGTCTTTTTCTCTCTCCTCCCCCTCTCCTCCTTCCTCTACTCCCTGCTCCTCCCCATCCTCTGCCACCTCCTCCTCCTCCTTTCTTTCCTCTTTCCCTTTCTTCTCCTTGCTGTCTTTCTCTCTCTCTCTTTAGCTCTCACTACTCGCTCTCTCTCCACACACACACACACACACACACACACACACACAAGCACATGCGTGAATATTATACACGTGGTTGTGTGTGCAACCACCTGTCCTGCTTCATCAGCTTTGCTTACAAATTAAAAAATTCTCTTTGATGTTTAAATCAAGCCGTTCAACATCCCCTCCCCCTCTCATCCTGAGAACGCCTTTCTCCCCTGTCCCTCTCCCCTGTCCTGTCTCTTCTTGGATAAGTTCATGAATTAGAGGCTTCCTTCTGGGTTTCAGTCCTGATTACAATACAGCCAACGACATAAATGTAAACCGGGACCAGGAAGTCTGTATTCTCCTGCCGTTTCTGTTTTTGCTGTCCTTCTGGAGTCTGTTGAAAACCAAGGCATGTTGTCTGCTGGGTGCTAAATTTTTAGATGTCCATGAGAGGCACTTTCAGTGTTTCTCACACATAGTCCTTTTCCCCTACTGAGGCATGCCCATGGTGCTGTGCTTGGGTCAGGAGCGATTTCCAGCATCAAGCAGGTAGGTGTCCAGGAAAACCTGGGGATTGCATCTAAGGCATCAGCCCAAACTTCCTCTTTGACCAGTGAATTTCCCATTAGAAACTCCTCGAATCTTTTTCCAGCTGACTGGTGTTGAGACTATCAGCTTAATAATATTGAGCCTTAAAATAATGTTAACGTTAATAAGTTTATATAGCTATAGTATGTAGTGTGTCACAGGGACCCTTTTAAGTACTGTACATGTATTAACTAATTCTCGGATCACACCTCTGAAGGTCGATGAGGAAATGGGAGCACAGGAAGGCTCAGTGGCTTGTCCAAGGGCACAGAGCCGACAGGCAGCAGAGCTGGGAGTGGGGCCTGTGGTCTGACCCCACTGTCTGTGAATTTCACTTCATGCTTCACTGCCTGTACCCCGAGAGGGAACCCCTGGGACCTTGGTCTCCTACTTCCCAGGAGGTTCCTGTGCCATTTGCCTCCTGTCTCCCTCCAGAAATCTGGTACTTTAGTGGTTGAAAACTGGCAACCACCCACAGCCTGCCTCTGGGCTGCAGACATGTTGCATATGACCCACATGGTACTTTCTTAAAATGTAATTTGAATTTTTATCAAAGAAATGTATGCAGTTTTAAAGTGTCAAATAATATGAAAAAAGATTTGTGAAAAATAGCAGTTTCCTATGACCTACTCTTCTCTCTGGATTCTTATCTCTGGAGGCACCTATGCTGGACTTTCTGGCCTCTTTATGCTCTTGTCTACCCCATCCATCTCCATAATAAACACTGTTCTTTCTTGATCTGTCCACTGTAGGTGCCATCCATCGACTTCCAACCAGGAAGATAAAGGTTTGGCTCTTCCACACTCCCCTCGTATGTGTGCATTATTTCTTCTCTGTCTTCCTGCCATCTGAGGCCTGCTTGCATGGCCTTTCAAGGCCAGCGTGAAGTCTGGGCATGTGAAGATGGGGCGGGATGGAAAAGCTCAGCGTGGCCTTGCGTACCTTCCTGTTGGGGGGATGCCTTTGGGTTTTAGGTCCGTCTCCTACTTGACTGTGGAGTCCTGGGCCTTTGCTCCTATTGGGGGCAGTCACTTAGTTGTTCACGTCTCCCATTTCCACTCTCACACCTCCCAGTCACTGGGGTTACAAGTAAGGGGTACCTGAGGGTGTTGGGGCCATGCTAATACTTCACAGTGGAAATCAGTTGTGAAACTTCATTCCGTCTTCTCCCTGCCCCCTTCCTAGTTTCAGTACCCCCCAGCCCGAACCCCCCTCACAGGATATTATTACATTTACATACCATTTTGTTTTCAGTTCTGTTAATTTCTATTCTCTTCCTTGGGGTGATTTACTGATGGCTTCTTCCTCCACTCAGCCTAGCCCCTCTGGATGGGCCTGAGCCCCCAGGACAACAGAGGGCAGGGAAAGTGTCCTGAAAGCTGCCACGATAACCCCAATCAAGTCACAAAAGCCACCAGGGCAAAGAGCTGTGCTGACTCTCAGTCTAGAGTGGTCTTTTGCCATCAAAGAAATCAGGCCGCACGTTGTATTTGATTCTGCTCCACAGGACACTTTTATTGGGCAATATTCTAACAGTTGTTGGGGAGTCTATGTAAGTTTTAAAAAAGACTCATTTTCTTCAGAGACAGGGCAAGCAAGACTAGGCTTTCATAGAGCATCAAAAACATACAAAGTATAACACCAAGATTTGTTTTTTCTTCAGAGTTTCAAGTCTGTTTGAAGTCTTCTGATGCAAGCATCACAAGTGTTGTAATTAATGTAATTCCTGGAAAGCTTTATGTCTCCTGCAACCCCACCTCTTTTTCTGACAGGCGTGTTTGGCTAGCACCGGCTTGCCATGAGTGAAGATGGGAGAGAGCGCGCCACATTTTCATGCAGGACCAGGTGGAAGAGACAAGGCAACTTGGGCTCACCAACACCTTGCTTGCTCACACTGATCATGCCACATGGCCAGCAGAGAGGCCATGTGTCTTCAGGGTCCTAGAAGTTCTAGAGCTCTGAGGCCCAACACAGTCTTCGTCACTGCAACGCAGGCTCGTGTCCCTGATCCTATGCTTTGTCCATGGTGTAGCTCCCTTTGCCTGAACCTCCCCACATCACATATTGCCCTGTCTCTAATTGTCACCTCCTCTACCTGCATGTGACTTCTCCCATCAGGGACCCATTAATATAGGGAAGGGGAGCTGGTGCCCAGGCACCCAGGAGTGGTGCCCACGCAGAATCAATCGCCTGCTCGTTTGGTGGAACTCCACCCACGTCCTGGTCTCTCCCCATGTGTCTGGATAGAAGACGTGACCATTCCGCAGGCTCCTTGTCCCCACCTTCGCTATTTTTGCCAGTGCCTGCCTGCTCATCACTGATGCACCATATTACCTTTCTACACACTAATCAATGTCCCTTCAACACAGAATGATTCACTCTTAGCTAACGACACTTAGCTCTACCTGGTGGAGATGGTTCTGTGTTTCTTTTTCCTCCCAGACTGCAAGACCCCAGGTTCTTCTCATCTCTGCTAAAGTCTGATGGTGGAGGCAATGACTTATCCCAAAGAGTTTTCTAAGCTGTTATTCACCCCACTTTGACTTCTCTCCATATTGGGGGGATATTAGCAAAAACTCCACCTTATTGGTTCATGTAACTTCTGTCTCCTGTGCTGCTCTTCGTGAGGCATATTAGTCGAGAATCTTCTGTTTCTTCCCTTTAGCCCCATTTGCTGGAATGTATGACACGGGGTTGTGCACCTTCACTGTGCAGCTGGTAAGTTTTCTAGACACGTGAACATACACATACACACACACTATTTTGTCCATTTTTGTTAGGTTTTAGGGGAGAGAAGGTTTGTAACACAGCTTCACTCTGATGCTTTTCACTTAAATCTCTATTTGTTTTTAGGTGTTTTCAGTTTTGTGATCAAAATTATCAATTTTTCTTCATTGACTCTTTCATAGTCTTTATAGTTAAATAATTCTTCCCAAATCCAAGATCAGATTAAAGATTTATCTACATATCGTTCTATTTTTTTTGTATGGTTATATATGAAAAAACTAAAAAATTATCTGGAATTTATTTTAATGGTCTCAAGTAAGGGTCTAATTTAAATAAGCCAACACACAAATGAAATAAAACACCTCAGCTACCTGCCCCACATCATTTATTGGAAGACAAGTTCTTTCAATTCCCTCCCTTGTCTCTCTCTTCATTCTTTTCTTCATTCCCTACTTCATTCCTTTAAAATTTCTTTACTGTATAAAATTTTATATGCACACATCATTTGTATAAATGCATAAAAATGATCATATCATACACTGTGTTTTTTGTGCCTTCTCCACCTTTTTCTTTTTTCACCTCTTCCCTCCCACACTGACCCCTTCACCCACATCACACACACCCCACCCCAACTTTAAGTATATTTCACACACATATGTATGTATATGAGGGCTGTCTGGAAAGTATCCAGCCATTGTTAATATAACCAGAACATATTACATGGCTGGATACTTTCTGGACGGCCCTTTACATGAAGCTATATGAACATGTACATTCATATAACATACACATATATAAATGAAAGGTTCTTTTCTTTCTGTTCACTACTGAGAAGCAATTTTTAAATGAGAATATTTTTAAATCCAAGCACAGATCTAGGACCAGAAGACGTACTTTGAGTGCTTTCTGACTGTTGTCCCACAAGAGGCAAAATAAATCATTTGTTCTTATTTTTCTGGTATTTTCCTCAGAATCCCATCTAAATTCTAAGCAGGTAAACCAAAGTTTAACTGGCTTTTTAATTTCAAAATGTTAAGGGGGTACCAGAGTTTTTGTTACATAAATAGCTTTTATAATGCTTAAGGCAGGGCTGTAAGTGTGCCCATCACCCGAATAATGTTCATTGTACCTGTGGGGTAGGTTTTGAGCTCTCCCCTCTGTTCCCCTCCCCCTATTTGGCTTTTATTATTTCCAAAACTTTTGTTTTAGGTCAAATTCATTATAAGTCCTTTTATTTGCCCTATTTCATTTTATAGAAGGGACATCTTGCATAATCAATGTGTTTTATATAGATTTTCTACGAACTTTTCCATTACTTCCTTATGTAACCTTTGTAAGCCACTAATCTATTTCCTTATCTCTTAAAGGTGGAGGTAGATTCTAACATTTTTACCAATGAATATCTGTTAATCTTGAAGACTATAGGCTGATTCACATGCTATGTGAGATTACAAATTGAGTAAGACATGATACCACTTGTACAAAGACAGTAAAAGTTAAGACTTGTACCTAAATAACCAAAGAGTAAGGCAGAAAAGATTGACCACCTTGAGATAAAGAAAAGGACTACAGAATCTTAAGGGAAACCCTATAAAAATGATATTTTTTCATTATGTAGAAAATAATTCTTAATTTGTCTTACCTGGGCCATTTTGGTAGCTGTCTTATTGGTCTCCAACCTTTTTTTCTATCCAGTAAATTCACGATAGCCAGAGTAACCTCTTTTTAAAACATATTTGATTAAGTTGTTCCCTGCTAAAGACCCTATACACCTACCCCTTGCACTTAGAATACAATTTAAAATCCTAAAAATGAATTACAAATCCTTGCATAATCTTGCCTCTGCCTATCTCTTAAGCTTCATCAGACACTGCTCTATTCCGTCTTGAAACATTATGGTCCAGCTACACTGCCCTTCATGTAGTTCCTTGACTGGGAGAAGTTCTATCCTGCCTCAGGCACCTGGCACATGCTGTTCCAGTGCATTACTGTTCCAGTAATACCCTCTTCACCTCCCGTTTTCCTTTTCTCCCATGTGACTAATTCCTCCTTCTGCAAGTCTCTGTGTCACTTTCCCAGTAACCCAGTCCTAAGCAGTCCCATCAAAATCTAAATTAGATCTTGTGTTAGTCTGGATTCTCAGAGTTGAAGACTCTGAGATGGGATTAAACATGCAAGAATCTTATTAGGGGGACCCCCTATGAGAAAAAAATAAGGGGGGAGCCGACAAAGGTGGGGAGAGCTGTCAGACCACGATGTAAGTGTGACCTGGAGTGGAGGAGAGAGGGAGGGACTGTTGAGTGGAAGCCTCCAAGACTGCCATGTGGTCTAAAGAAGGTTCAGCAAGGCCGTGGTGTGGGGGTGGGGGGGTCTTTGAGTCAATGTCAGCCATCAGAGGAGTCCCCAGTCTCCCAAGAATGTGCCTGCTTTGATAGGGCTGCCATGCACAATCACTGCCTCAGAACAGCCCATGGAGAAGTGTGGCCCCCAGACAAGTGTGGGCATAGATTTCAGAAACAACCAGTGGGATCCCTGGTCCATTATGCTGTCTGTAGTTGGAGGTCTGTGAGGTGCTCATGATAGCTGCAAGATCCCCGTGATGTATTCTCTCATGGCACCTCATGCTTTTTCTTCATTGATACTTGTCACATCTGCAGTTGTATATACATCTGTCAAAGCTTCACCAGGACAGAGATTGGGTCTTTTTCATCACTGTATCGCGGTACTCAGAGCAGTAGCAGCTCATAGTAGATGCTCAGTTAAGACTTGTTGAATGAATGTGATCTTAATTTTCAAGATTTTTTAAGTAGCTGTGCTTCCAGTATATGACAAAACATACCTTCCATGATGTAATTTTCTAGTACATCTTTATACCCGGACTTACATATCTAAGGATTAGAGCCTATTCTGAAAAAAAGACCCCAAAATATGATATTTGTTAGCTTTTAGCAGAAGCTCTGGTGATTACTTGACTGACTGACAGAACAAATGAATGAATGAAATTCTCCCTAATGCAGAGATTTAGTTTGGCCTGGGGAGCACTGTGCCCCCTGCACCTAGACCAGAGCCTGTCATACCACAGGAACTCAGTAAAGGTTTGTTCAATGAATTCAGGGTGAATCAAGGGCAAGAACATGGGTGGAGGAGGGAGACTTTTGCATGAAGATGTGTATAATTTTCATTTTGTCATAGAAGAGTGCTCATGTGTTCACAAGCACTTCAAATTAGCCAACAGTGTACAGTTGGCCCTCTGTATCCACAAGTTTTGCAGTTGTGCATCCAAACAGCCATGGATGGAAACTAGTCTGTGAAAAAGCAATAAAAAATAACAATACAACAATAAAAATAATGCAAATAAAAAACGGTATAAAAACTATTTACATAGCATTTACATTATATAAGGTGTTATAAGTCATCTAGAGATGATTTAAAGCAGGGGTCTCCAACCTATGGTGAGTTGTATAGTTATTTTATTGTATGTTACAATGTAATAATAATAGAAATAAAGTGCACAATAAATGTAATGTGCTTGAATCATCCTGAAACCATCTCCCTGACCCCAGTCTGTGGAAAAATTGTCTTCCATGAAAATGGTCCCTGGTGCCAAAAAGTTTAGGGACTTCTGATTTAAAGTATATGGGAGGATGTGCATAGGTTATGTGCAACTACTACACCATTTTATGTAAGAGATTTGAACATTCATAGATTTTGGTATCCTCAGAGGTCCTGGAACCAGTCCCCTGTGTCTTCTAGAAGTTTGTCCTTTATTCATTTCAGTGTTAACAAAAACAACTGTCTAATCTCAGGGAAATGGTATAATCTTTTTCCTCATTTGTAAAATGAGAAGTTTGGGGTGGATAATCATGATAATTTCTTTCAGCACTTGCATGCTACAATTCTATTTATAGACACAAAAACAAGTTATACCCAGGACATTGCAAGCTTTACAAGTACACAGCGTGCGCACACACACACACGCATAGTTTACATCTACCTGTAAGTAGTTCTGGAATTGCAGTTGCATGAAATATGAGTTGCTTTTTTGACTTTCATTTCTCTTCTAAATAGGCCTTTTGGTCATAGACTGGTTGGGTCCACAAAATAGAAGTCTATTCTTGAAAGGAATCAAAGAGGATTTTTCCATACAGGTGCAGAGAGAAAGTTGTATAGTAGAAGCCTAGGGTACTGCATAAAGATTACTGTGATCATGCTTTTATGCATGGAGCAGAGGAAGGGAAATTAAGAATTCTGGATGCCACGGAGAATACCCAAACTCATTAGTTCCCCCCAGCTCCTTTCTTTAGTTCAATCCTCTATATCACCTGAATGCTCTTTTCTTCTATCTGTATTCAGTTGCATAAACAATATATATATATATTTTTTTAGAGAAACAAGGTCTTTCACTCCCAGCCTGGAGTGCAATGACACAATCATAGTTCACAGCAACCTTAAACTCCTAGGCTCAAGCAATCCTCCTGCCTCAGCCTCCAAAGTAGCTGGGACTATAGGCATGCACCACTGCACCAACTAATTTAAAAACAAATTTTTTTTTGTAGTGATAGAGTCTTGCTATGTTGGTCTTGAACTCCTGCCCTTAAGCTATCCTCCCATCTCGGCCTCCCAAAGTGCTGGGATTATAGGTATGAGCCGCCATGCCCAGCCATAAGTAATATTTTTTAAAAAATTACTAAATAAAGACAAATCACTCACAGTCTCACCTTCAGAAGTTAACTGTTTTTATTTTTCTTTCTTTTCTTCTGGTTCATAACCTTATTTATTTGTTTACTCATATATTCATTCATTTTAGCACTGTTGATACGATAGTCATTAATTGTCAGGTATGTAGTAGAATGCCCCTCCACTGGGGTTTGTTGTACCGTCTTCACTTGGCTAAGGTAGTGGCTGCCAGGTTTCTCCACTGGGTAGTTACTGTTTTTCTCTTTCCAAATAATTGAATCAGTTTTGATTATTTATATTTTTTCTAGAAATGTTTCCATTTTGTCTAAGTTTTCAAATTTATTAGCATAAAAAGATTCATAACAGTCTCTTTTTAAAATGTGTGCTGCATCTAAAATTGTCTCCCTTTTCTTTTCTAATATTTGATTATTTTTGCTAGTTTGTTTTCTTTGCCATTTCAGAGAACCCACTTTTGTCTTAAATTGCCCTTTCTATTGTGTCTTTATTTTATTAATTTCTGTTTTTATCTTTATTACATCCTTCTTTCCAGGTTCTTTGGGTTAATTCTTTTATTTTTTTCTAACATGTGGTACACTTAGCTCTTTAAGTTTTTAGCCTTTACTCCTTTCTAATATAAGCAGTTAAAGCTGGAAATTTACCCCTAAGAGCTGATTTATCTTTATCTCACAATATATAGTATGTATTTTATCACCGACGTCTAATTTTCAGAATATTTCCTTTAAGAGCTATTCTTTTACCTGTGAACATTTAAAGAGTATAATTTCTGAACATATAGTTTTTAATTTTCATCTTTTTTGTTTGTTTAAAATTTAACTATGTTGAGGTCAGAGAATGTGGCCTAATAAGAGTTCTTTGAAATGTGTAGAGTTTTGCTTAGTGGCCTCTCATATGGTCAGTTTTCTTATGTACCATGGGTGCTTATAAAACAATATTGGTTTGTTTTTAATCAGTTTGAAAGTATTGAAGGTGGGATTAACTCATTTTCACTTATTGCAATTGCTATTATATAAAGTCTTATTTTTCCTATGTTATGTCATCATTTTTATTTTTGTTTCCTTCTGTTTCATTGATCAATATTTCTTTCTTTTTTTTTTTTTTTTTTTTTGAGACAGAGTCTTGCTCTGTTGCCCGGGCTAGAGTGCCGTGGCGTCAGCCTAGCTCACAGCAACCTCAAACTCCTAGGCTCAAGTGATCCTCCTGCTTCAGCCTCCCAAGTAGCTGGGACTACAGGCACGCGCCATGATGCCTGGCTAATTTTTTCTATATATTTTAGTTGTCCAGATAATTTCTTTCTATTTTTAGTAGAAGCGGGGTCTCACTCTTGCTCAGGCTGGTCTTGAACTCCTGACCTTGAGCGATCCTTCTGCCTCGGCCTCCCAGAGTGCTAGGATTATAGGCGTGAGCCACCGCACCTGGCCTGATCAATATTTCTTTTTCCATGATTTTTCTGTAGTGATTTTTCTAGAGCAGTGGTTCTCAAAATTTTTGTTTTCAGAATCCCTTTAATATTCAGATTATTGAAGTCCCTAAAGAGCTGTGTGTAGGTGGGTTATATCTATTGATATAGACCATATTCAAAATTAGGGATGAAAAAATTTAAAAATATACTTATTTATGATTCACTTAAAATAATAATTATAAGCCCATTTCATGTTAACATAATTTTAAAACAAAAAAATAACTAAATTTTGCAAAACAAAAGGATTTAGTGAGAAGAGTGGTGTTATTTTACATTTTTGCAGTTTTCTTTAATGTCTGGCTTAGCAGATGACTGCTGGATTCTTGTATCTGCTTCTTCGTTCAATCTGTTACAAAATGTTATTTTGGTTAGAAAATCCTGCTTCACACTGATAGTTGGAAAAGGAAAATGAAAATGTATTTTCATAGCCTTTTCAGATAATTGTAGATATTCTTTGATACTGCACCAAAATTCGACAAGTGGTAGTTTCTTAAAGGTTAATTGCAATGTGGAAACTGAAATCATACAATAAACTTTCTCTGCTACATTAAAATCCGTAGGCCTCTCTTATACTTTGAATAGATCTTTTACCTGTGTGCGATTTTTAACGTCATGCATTGGCATTTGGAAGTATTGGCTGACTGAGTTACTCAGATCTTCCAAATGTTAACATCCTTCATGATATATTACCAAAAAATCATATATATTAATATCTCCCATCGATCTCTTCAGAAAACAAACTTTCAAGTATTAGAAAGTTGTCAATAGTGGTGAATACAAGTTTTCAAAAATTTTCATTTTTTCGTGAAAGCTCAAATTTTGTCATTGGCAGCAAATACCATCAGGAGGTGATAGGCTTACACTGAGACTATTTTTGAGATGTCAGCCAAACACTCAAGTCTGAACACATAGTTTGTCATTCTGTCATTCTTTCAGGTAAAAAATAATCACCCGAAAAAAGTGGCTAGTTCAGCCTCAACTCAAACAATCGCACGGTACTTTTCCTTGAGGCAATCACTGTATTTCAGCATGTAGTCAAAGCATGTGTACTTCCCGCTTTGTTACACAGAATAATAAAGAGGTACCTAAAGTTTGAAATTTAGAAAGTTAATATTTTATACTGCTTCATCAAGGACATTCTCAAGTGAAACTAGCATTTCTTTGCTTGTTTGTTGGTTTTGTTTTTATCGTGAGTATGTGGCCATAGGAATAGAATGCCTCAAGTACAGTTTGATGCCACTGCCTTGATTCATGTAAGGAACCAGAACTTTTACCTACCATTAGGTAGGACTGAGTAAGGAGTTGCTACCCATCACCCCACACAATTCTTTCAATAAATATGTGTTGCCTGCCTGATAGGTACCCTGTAGAATGTTCCAGGATCTTGAAATTCTACATATAATTTAAACATATTGTCTCTTTCTCCAGGAAGCTTCAAACTCCCACTTTACACAATTTCTCTAATACTCTGAATTTGGGCATCATCTCATTTATTTCAACATAAGAAATCCCCTGTCATATTGATCTCTTTTATCCAGTCTGTTCCCCAGTTCCTTCTTTTTGCTAGTTAAGAAAATAGAGCATAGTCAAGAATTGGCAACAGACAAGGATGCTTAAGAGCTCAGCCTCCAGGGTGCAGTCCTGATCTAGCTGACGCTACGTGACCCCGGCTAGCGTCCTCTTGTCCGTTTCCTCATCTGTGTGGACGGCATGATGCCCATGCTCAACTCTAAGGTTGTTGTAAGGAATACTTGAGTTAACCCACAGAAGGTGCTTAGAATACTACCTGGTGTATGGTATGTGCTCAGTAAGCAGTATGATGTTATCACCGAAGACTATTTGAAAATGCAAAGTAGAAAGAAAGAAATAAAAATTCACCTGTAATCACTGTTAATATTTTGGATTTTGATTTACACACACACACACACACACACACACACACACACACTCTAACCAATTTTAGTCATTTCATAAGTTGCGATTTCTACAAATTTTCTCAATTTTTAAATTCTTTTCTCGTTCTCTTCCTTCCACTTTCCATTGTGATATCCTTCTCCTTATGATTTGTTTCTCATGCTCAATGATGTGCCTTTTCTGTAGCTCCTTAATTATATTTCTAATCCTTTCAGCTCTGGATTACTTAACAGGTAGACTAAGAGCCTGATTAAAGGGCCACGAAGTTGGGGGGAGAGAGAGAGAGAGAGAGAGAGAGAGAGAGAGAGAGACTATGCTTTAATCAGTGGATCAGTCTATTTTGCAATCAGTATCTAAAATAAAATTATCTTAATTTCAATGGATATAAATTTTATTTTACAGCTTGTTATTTTATAAAATTATGCATTTTACATGGTGGAGGGCATTATAATATTTTTACTGAATTAATTGAATCCTTTCTTTCCCAAATATAACCATCTTCAAGGTGAAGATTATCAATATCTCCGTGGACTTACGGATTCATCTCATTCCCTTGAATCTTATACAGGTTAGGTCAAGGGCAAACAAGTCATCAATTAAGGGCAAGTGCTGAGCATAGAAACTTCCTATAAATTTCAACTCTTGGTCTAACATTGAAAGTATCTGTTATCTCTTGTGATTTGCCTCCAGCAAGCACCAAAAGGAGGAATATTACTAAAAGTAGCCAGCAGTCAAACAACTAACATTATTGGCGTTTAAATTGTGATGTTAAACCTGGGTAGGATGATTGGTTCATTAGTTTCCATTTGAAAACCTTATTCTTTTATGAGAAAAATGCCAAGATTCCAGAAGAAAAAATAATTGTCACTTCTTGAAATTTTGCTCTTAGTTTAGGGTCTGAATACGGTCATTTTCTTGCTAGGAAACTGAAGTGATTATATAAGTCAGTAATCAGCTACAGTGAATCAGCTACAAGAAACTGAAGTGCATGAAGACCAATCTCAAGTGCTGAAGACTCAGAATATAAGTTAAGATATTTGGAGAGTAGAATTCATGTGCTCTCAAGATAAAGTCTGTGCATGTGTACGTATGTATGTGTGTGTGCATGAGAGAGTGAGACACAGAGAGAGAGAGAGAGAGGTGGGGGAGAGGGTAATTAAGGCAGAGACAATAGCGTGAAATCCTGAGGATTATTAATATATACAAGTTTCACTACTTCTTCTTAAAGAGAGGGAAGTGGCTTGTCCTAGGTGAAAAAAAAAAATTTTGTTCCTAAGTCAAGTCAGGGACCTACCCTAACAACAGGTAGAAGAAAGGAAACCTTCAAATCAGGGCTTTGCTCATTGGATTTTAGCCTCCCCTCCAGTTGCCTCTGGTCTGAATGTAAACATCCTTGGTTTCCTACTGCTGTACTCACATTTAAGGAGAATAGAAGAATGAATCCCCTTTATGTCGAATTTGAAGGAGAGAACTAGGAGGGAAGAGAAAGATAGTTGAAACTCAGGAACAAGCTTGTAAAATTAGGTTTATAATTACGCTTACTAAAATTAAGGCAACTTATATTTGTATAGCACTTCATAGCTCACAACCAACTTTACAAATATGCTGTGAATTGATTATATGAAAACATGAAAAATACAGCTCCTTCCATTCTCATTAATATTTTAAGCCCAACTTATACTCCAATTCCTCAGTGGAAATTTTGCCCATTCATTTGATAAATGTTAATTGAGTACCAAGTATTGGCAGGCACAGTTCAAGGTGTTTGTGATATAACTATGAACAAAACAAAGAATCCCAGCCCTGTGGAGTTTAGGTTCTAGTGAAGGTAGACAGTGACCATAATAAATAAGTAAGCTACACTGTGTTAGGAGCTGATAACTGCTATGGAAGGAAGAAAGAGTAGAGAGCTGGGTGAGGGAGATAGAAAGTTTTAGAGGGATTGGAAGTTTCAGGTGGGGTGGAGGCAGGTTGCTGCATTAAATAGGGTAGTCAGGGTGTAGTTGGTGGACCTGACAGCTGAATGACAGTCTTCTTTTCATAGTCAGTAATCTTTGCGCAGTAGAAATTAAATGATAGATTATGTAATAATAAATAATACAAATGCTGTAGGGGTTCTTAGCAAAGGGAGACCCTGAAGGGCTAAAATAGGGAAAACCCTGGAAAATTTTCTGGAGGATGGGATGTTACAGCTGGACTTCGATAAGAGAGAATTTAGATAGAGAAGCAGGAAGGGAATTTCACACAGGGGAATAGTCTGGAAGTAGGAATGGACATCTTTAGGAAACTGCAGAGAAAATGGCTTAATTCCTTATATTAAGCAAGTAGAAGGAAATAAATTTTGAGAAGTAGTTGGGGCCAGATTGACGGAGGACCTTAAATGTCAGAGGATTTGGGACTTAATGGTACAGGCAGTAAAGAATCATAGTACACTCTTGAAAGTTATGCTCTATGACGGGTATTTCACAAGACTGCAACATGGATGGAAGAGGGGCAAGTCGATGGTACGAAGGGATATGACTAAAGCTGTAATAATGGAGATGGTGACTGACTTCATACAAGGGATAAAAAGAAAGAATAATAGCTAGCACATATGCAGCCTTTACACTGTGTCAGTGTTTTTAATTCTGACGAAAATAGTGGGGAGTGGATATTATTATTCTATCTAGTTCGGAGTATGTCTCCATTTTATAGGTGAGGAAACTGATGCACAGAAATGTTTACTAACGTGTTCAGAGTAACACAGCTGGTAAATGGCGCAGACAAGATGTGCACCCAGGCAGTCTGGCTCCAGAGTCTGTGTTTGAAACCAGTACGTAAGATTTGGCTCTGGGTCACTGGGGGTGCTTGATGGTGGGGATCACTCCGTTGAGAAATGGTGATTGGCAAATGTTAGCTTAGTGTTGAATACAGTGAATTTAAATGGACAATGGGACATCTAAATAGAAATATGGAACTGGCTCTCCAGGAATACATATCTGTTAGTTATTAAAGTAGAGCAATGAAAGCACTAAAAATCAAAAGTGGAGAGAAAAGAGCAAAGGGCCAAGGAATAATCAGAGTTAGAGGAATAAGAGAAGAGGAGAGTTCAGGCAGAATAGAAATTAGGAAAGAGTGGTTGGCTAAAGAGGAGGAGAACCACCTTAGCACAGTGTCTTGGAAGCCAGGCAAAGCAAAATTTTACAGGAGCCAGAAATGGCCAGGACAGCTCAAGGAGGTTAAGAACTGAGAACAGTCCATTGGATTTTGAGCAAAGGTCATTGGTAGAATTTGTTTCTACCAAAGTACTATTTCTGACCACTATCTATTGAAGATCTGCAATGTACTGGGCACTTTGAATATAAATATCTGAGTTATTCCTTTAAAGCAATGCAAGAAGATAGATATCATGATACAGACGAAGACGCTGAAGCTCAAGGAGGTAAAGTAACTCATCTAAATTCACTAATTGATGAAGCTGAGATTTTAACTAAAGTTACTCAACTCCAAAACCATCCTTCTTCTGTATTAAAAACTCCATAAAACAAAAACAAACAAAAAACAAAACAAAAACAAATCAATGCTCTTGTAGGAGTTATAAAAGGCATGGGTGATGAGAAATTGATTAGAAGTGATAATTTGCATGAATGCTTCGCTGTCCTACTTTTTGTTTTGGGCCCCAAGTGTCTTTTATGAGTGGATTTGTGTCTGGATTTGTTGACCATCATGACACATATTTTGAGAAGGTAAAAACGTGTGCTAGTTCCCTCTGCTTCTCCCCAGTGAAGCATTCCCTGCATTAGACTCCTATTAGTGCTTGGGGGTGAGGGGAGGTGAGCAGCTCCTGCTGCACGATCTGCAGCCTTGCTGCTGCGTTGGTCACGGTCTCAATCACAGGCTGCTCCATCTCTTTCACTATTTTGGGAGATGACCCATCTCTCCCCTATCCTTCCAACATCCACAGAATGAAGTCATGGATTAAAGAAAATAAGCAAGGAAAAAAAGTTGGCTGTGTGATCTAACATGGCCTTGGCCTTGCTGTGATTGCTCTGGAACTCAACGAAATTACTCTCCAAACAAGGACCCAGAGATCAAGTTTGTGGTTGTGTTTACTGTTCTGTGTTCAGGGTTACCCAGAACATAGCATACCTAAAGCTTCACAAAGAATATTTTTAAAAAGTTACCCAGAGCAGAATTAGAATTGCTGTTTCAAAAGCAAGATGATAAAATTCAACTTCAGAGTGTTCCTGACTGTGGTAAAGCTGCTCTGTAAAACTTTCCTTTCTTTACAAATCTACATTTTTGCTCAGTGTACCAGAGAGATTACTCTGTTTTTATTAAACCAAACTTCATTCAACAGTGCCCTGTACCGAAGAGATTATAATCTATGAAGAAAAAAACCAAAGTCATTGCGTGGTTAAAAGGAAGAGCACAAAAGACCCCTTTGGGCACCAGAAGTGTAAAATTGTGATTTCCCAGAATATTTTTTTTGTTGATCATGTAAGGATTCATCAACAATTTCATTATAGGGAAAAGGCTGATGAATCTCTTAAATTTATGAGTGGACATTTGTGCTAGGAACAGATGAAATCAGCAGTCTAGGAGACTCAGCAGGAGGGAGTCAGGATTTTAAGAAGGAAGACTCCGGGAAAAGTCTCTGCAGCGACTCAGAACACTGCTTGGTGTAAATCAAGACTCTGCTCCTTCAGCGTGGTGCTTCCTGCTAAACTTTTGGAAAGTAGCCAGTGTTGTAACCAACACCCCACTCCACTTCCCACTCTTCACTCCGCCACAGCAGTATGTGCTTCTCAATGATTGGGGTTTAGAATCCTTTGTTTTGCTCTCTGAGTGACCAGGCACCTGGCATGGCCCCAACTAATCAACTGTGGGGAGGGTGACATTGTTACAACCTGGGCCCGCCACCTCTGTCTTCTTAGTTCTCCCCAGAGGAACCATTTCTTCTGCTTTTGGACCCTTAGGAGTCCACTGACATTTCCTGTCTCTAAATCCAACCCTATCCTATATATTTAGAAATTTTCTACAACATGGAAAAGCTGTTTTATTGTTAGATAAAATATGGAAAATTTCTTTAGTGGAGTCTCCAAAATGAATACACTTATGCTTCTTTTATAAGAAAATTCCATTATTCTGCACTACCAAAATATTCTTCACTTTAAAAAATATTTACCACACCTGCCCATCTCAACATTAACCAGCACAGCCCTACCTATCCTGCAGATCTGTGTAGAATCTTTGACTCCTCCTTAGTCCTCCGATTACGTTGATCCCCTTTGTTATATGCCCTCAGGACATTGTCCATCCCTTTCTCACGCTCGCAGCCCTTGTAATGGCAGTACTCTCTCCCTCCTGCAGGCTGAGTGGGGCAAGGGACAGTGTCTGAAGCACCTCTCCAACCTCAACAACCAGCACCATGTCCAGCACCTACTGGACTCTCAATAAGTAATTATGGAATATTACCAAATGAACAACTGCAGTTTCCCTTTAATTAATGATTATCTTGAGGACTTTTAAAATGATAATCAACTTTACCAAAAATTGATATACCCATAAACTTCACAGGAACATAGAGCTATACAAATAATGCCTGTTATTTGCATAGCACTGTGCAGTTTACAGAACGTATTTATCCATTATATTATTTGATCCTCACAATGACATTGTGCAGTAAGTAGGGTGGGCGTTGCTAGCCCTGTTTAAGGCAGGGGAAGCTGAAGCACAGACTCTACCCGGCTTTCCACTGCTGTAAGTGTCGGGCCTACGCTACTCCATGTCACCGTAGTGCCTAATGATCAGTAAGCCCTTCAACCAGGGCTTTTCTCATTTACTCCAAGAGATCTGACTATACTCTTTTAATCCAATTCATTGGCTATTGGGTCAATATTCTCTTTTTCCTCCCAGTCAGTTCGACTGAACCATTGGTACAAAGAGCACAAATCAGAGGCCTAGTGACCATGGAGCCCTGAATTTCACGCTGCTAAATGTGTATTTCCTATCCACCACATCCCCAAATATATTTTACCAATGTCAATGTCCTTTTCTGACCCTACACCAATGCTTAGCCCCATGCCAGCACATCAGGGGCCCTCAATACACTCTGCGCTGTGGGTTCACACCAGCTGTCCATCACAAAGTGAGCTGAGGGGCCACCTACCACGGGAAGATCCTGTAGGAGTGTCAGCAAAAAGGGACCTCTTATGACTGCGTAAACATCAGAAGGCCCTGGTGGCTGAATTTCTATTCATTAATGTTGGTGTTGTCTTCGCCAGCCCTGTCACTTGTCCATGCCATGTTACTATGTGCAGACATAGGTGTTACTGAAATATAATGTCTCGTTGTTTCATTTTTGGTTCCATTTCATTGAGCAAGCAAAAGAGGGCCAAGGGATGAGTGACAAAGCGTCCCCAGGCTATTTTACTTGACAGCTGAGGTCCCAGTATGGGGAGCTACTAAGGACTGGTATGGTCTTTGGGTATTTGGGTCATGATCACACCCACCTTAAGACATTGCCTCATTTGTCAATTGCTGCTTTATGCAAGGTTGGCTTGGTTAGGATGGACCAACTCCAGCCCCTTTCTGTCTCTATTGAAAACTCCCCAGATTTACTCCTTACTCCCCATGGTGGTCTTTATGTCATCTGAATATTATAGAGTTACTGTTGCTCCATGTCCTCATTACACAGCATTGACTGTAATATCTTGTGTTTGCAAAGTAGCTTATATTGCCATTTTAATTAAGAGACTTGTATTGGTCTATAATTTGCTAGCAATTTCAAGTAAAGATTAAATTAGATAAAATTGTTTTTAATAATCATTAGTGTATTGATCAGGTTTAATGTATTGCACGTATTTATAATTAGAACTCAGAGAATTAAATGAAACCTGCTCTCTCACAGGGTTCCATTCTAGTATGCATTAATAAGGAATAATTAAGTAAAGTTGCTTGGCCCCTAGAATGATTGGATATGGAGCACCAAGTTTGAAGAATCTCAGTCAGTTTTGTGCTAATACCTGAGACTGGGTAATTTGTAATGAACAGAAATTCATAGGTTCACAGTTCTGGAGGTGGGGAAGTGCAGGATGGAGGGGCCACAATCTGACAAGGGCCTTGTTGCTGCATATGACAAAAGGTGGAAGGGGGAAGGGTAAAGAGAAGGCAAGATAGAGAGAGAGCAAGAAGGGGTGAACTCACTCCAGTCATAACAAGCCCACTCCTGCAATAACAACATAAATCCATTCATGGCCTAAACACTTCTTAAAGGCTCCACCTCCCAATACCATCACAATGTCAATTAAATTTCAACGCAAGTTTTGGAGGGGACAAATATTCAAACTATAACACCAACTAACACTACTTTATACTGCCCTTTAAGGACATTATTGCTTCTCATGAACAGTTAAAAAATAAATCAATGGCAGTCACTTTAGCTTTAATCTTCCCTTCCTTCTCCCCTATCCTGGGGAAACACAAATTAATGCCTATAGCCATATAACGTGTGTACTATTAGTGGGAAAAAGGAACATTGCTCTCTCTATAACAAACCTCACATTTCTCTTGCTTTCACAGCAATAAGAGACTAGTGGCCTTAGTGCCCATGCCCAGTGACCCTCCGTTCAATACCCGAAGAGCCTACACCAGTGAGGATGAAGCCTGGAAGTCATACTTGGAGAATCCCTTGACAGCAGCCACCAAGGCGATGATGAGCATCAATGGTGACGAGGACAGTGCTGCTGCCCTCGGCCTGCTCTACGACTACTACAAGGTAGGTCCCGCAGCCCTGCCTCCCTCCTCGCCCTGTCCCAGGGCTTCCCCTTGCTGGTGGGAAGAGCCGCCAGATTCATTGTCCTGGGCCAGGGAGCTTATAGTATTTTCAAACTTGATGTGGAATTCAGCCTCTTCCTGTTCTCATTGCCTTCCTGCCTTCCCATCTATGAAGCCCAGCCTCACCTCCACCCAAAGAAAGTGCTCATTTTGGGATAATTATTTTTGTGTCCTTTGTTCACATGAGTAAATATTTACATATTATTCTTACTTAACAATATATTACAAATACTTCTTTGCTGCTGTTTTTAACTTTATGATTATGATTTTTGGTGAATGAAGTATATTACATTGTGTGGCTATATCATAATTTAGTTATTGCTCAGTCGAGCATTTTGGCGGCCTCTAGATTTTTCAGTTTTATAAGAAACAGGGTTTCTAGATTTTTTGGTTTTTCAGTTTTATAAGCATTATCTCGATGAACCCTTTCATGGAAGACTTTTGCAGCAATTTCAAAACCTAATTTTGTTATTACTCTAAACATTTCCATTTGTTTCAATGGGTACTAAATTTTTATTTTGAAAAACTCTTGAAGTAGAATAAATGTAATTCACTTACATTACAAAAAGTACCTGCCATACAGTCCTTATAAAATAGGAGCATTTCAGGAAATCCAACAAGAAACAATGGTCTGTCTCAAGCATAAGGAACTATACCTGGTAGGACCTGCTCTCTTTGAATGCTGAAGTGTGAAAAATCAACAAATATGTACTAAATGAGGAGATTTATTGTCTGCTTTGATTGTAAACACCTTTGGCTTACCCTGGGAATTGGCACAAAGGTGATAATGACTGTGTTTATTTTGCTGGTTGGGCACAATGAACTCTTATTTTAGAATAAGAACAGAATCCTACCTCCCCTTCTCCTCCATCATGAAAAAATCAGAGCTTTGGGCAAAACCACACAGGAGGAACAGTTTTCCTTTTAGTAATCTTTAGTCTCAGCTTCCTGTTTCCTTCCAGCTTCCTACTTTCTATTTCCTTCCAGCAGCCTTAACTTTGCAAGCCTTGTTGTCTGTCTCCTTTCTCTCTCCTAAATTAGATTTGTCATGCTCTCAAAAGATCTCCCACCACCACCAATTCTGGCACTGTCCCCAGGCCCACTCTTCTGCCAAGTTTTCTAAAATTACTCATTCCTTTTCCAGCTTCTTTCCCATTAAAACACCCAGGAGAGCTCCTTCCTTGGGGAGATAAATGAAAACAAAGCTGGGCCTTATCTAAGATGCAGAGCAAGGTCTGAGTGACAGGTGCCAGGGACTGACAGGTAGGCCCATCCAGGCTTATTTAAAATGAGAGATTATTAACTCAAATAGGCACATCTCTTATTGTTAGAAAGTGCTGGAGAAATACAGGCAGTGTGTTCCACTGGTACCCTTGTCAGTCCAGGCTGACTTAAGAGAGCCAGAGGTGGCAGATTTTGACAGCCGTCTTACGAAGGTGTAAAATTCCCAACAAGTCTCCTGACATAGTAAGGAGGCCTTAATTTTGGGGGACTTGGGCTCCAGATGAAATGTTGTTTTAGGGTCTAAATTCATTTCATGTAAGTAGGGCTGTTTTCTCTACAGTGAAGGGGCAACACCTGAAAAACGAAAAAAGTCTGAAAACCAAAATGGTTTTATGGTAGGCTTTTCTTTCTTCTTTTCTGTCTGTGGTTAGGATCTATCCTTGAAACACAAGGATAAATCTAAATGTTTTGGAGTGAAAAAATTCAAAATTTATTGAGGATGGTACAGAAGCACAGAACTCATCAAATTAGACTGCTTCGTGTACTAGGCCACTCCTCGAGGGTTCAACTTTTTTATGTCTCATCCTTAGAATGAAATTGAAAAGCAATTTTCCTTCATGATAAAAAATAGGCAAAGCCTGACAGTTTTATTGATCTTTAAAATCTATAAACACATCATTAAAGTGGCCCTGAGTTTAATTAGTCAGATCATTACAACTTCTTTTTGTCACTTTTATAGTGTTAAATTAATATGTCAATTAATAGTTTTAATAAGGCTTTGAAGAAATATATTGATTATATTTAGAAGAAATACATTGTTCTAATTCTTTAAAAATAGATTTTATTCTGTTATTGTAAAATGGATATAATTTCACATATCTGTATTTATTTGATGGCAATATTTTTTGTATTAGTGAAAAAGAGAAGCATAACCCAAGACAAACATAATTAGTGATTTATGAAGGCAATGTATTTTATCTCCCACAGGTTCAGAAGACAATTAAGTATTAGTTAGTAAACATGGATAATTAGGTGTTAGTAAATGTCATACCTAGATCACCTTACCTCTTGCACATTTACTGATATTTAAAGAAAGCTGAAATATTGTTTTCTGTAAATATTTTGAGATGCAGGGTAGGGAGCTTGCATAAAACTCAAGTTGTAGCCATGTTTATGACTCTGTCGAGTTAATATTTTTCAAGACTGTGTGTACTGGTAGAGTTACATGGCTTCTTTCATTTCACACAAATTTCACACATTTGCTGTATTTTTGCTTGAAACATTTTATTGTTTGTAGGAAGAGTCTTGTTTCCAAAACTGTATGTTTAAATAATCATTTTGAGGCCCTTTTGAGTTCCCTGGATGTTCACAGTTTATATATGCTGGTGTTAAAGTGATAACAAAGTTAAATGTCCTTTGAGACTAGACCTTTTTTCTGTAGTAAAGTGAAATGTTAATGAAAAAAAAGCAATTTTGGCTTTTGAGTATAAACTTTGGGAAGTTAAATTATTGTAACACTTGCTGTCACATTATTATTTAGATTTTGTAGACTTTATGCCTCTTCGGAAATGCGAATTGATTCTTTTTGTTGAAGACACTGTTTTCCCTCTGAGGGGACAGTAGTGGGTTCTGCCCAGAGAGAGGCGTCCATGTGACACAAATAGGCACTCAAGAAAAATGGTCCTTGTCCTTGGAACTGGCAAAGACATACCTTTGGATAATGCTTTATACATTTCAATGTCTTTTCACTTACATTTTTTTTACTGTCACCATAGGATCATTGCAGTGAGGACTATCGGATTTTAAATTGTATAGTTCAGGCAACTGAGTGGGATTTACCCAAGATCACAGGACAATCCCGTATGTTTCGTAATATCCATTGCATTACAATGTCTACCATTTTAAAAAATGCCCTTTTTTGAACCTATTTAAAAATAAATTCAAATTTTTAAAGATTTTGAAGATTAATATGTTGTTTACTAATTAAATGATGTTTATTTTAAAAATATCCCAATGGAATCTCTCATAAGGGACTCAAACCCTAGCCTAATTCTCTATCTAGTTTAAGTTATAATACTTACCAATAGAAGCTCCAAAGTCATGTGACCTTTCCATGAATTTCAGGCATGACAGAAAAACATGAGATTTAATTAGCTAGATATTTTTAAAAGTGGTTTGACTTGTTTTATCTAATTTTATTTTTCTCTGGAGAGAGCTGGTGGTTTGTAGTCATCTGATTCCAGCTGTAGTGAAAACATGCTTCCCTGGTCAGTTGGTCCCTATCTGTTGTGATGACCCAGGGCTGCTGGAAACCAGTCTGTTGGTTGATTTGTTTGTCCATCCATATATTCATCCCCCTGAAGAGTCTTGCTAGGCCAGGATGGAGGCCTGGGCTCTGTTCTCACAGAGGGGAGTCCAGAGCTAGGTGCATGGTTTTTGCTTTTTGCAGGATGAATGAACAAATGACCTGATAAATTCTCATAAGTTGTTAAATTTTTTAAAAAATCAGCTTTTCTATTTGTCTATTTTCCAGATTTATTGACGTATTATTGACAAATAGGCATTGTATGTTTTTAAGGTAAGCAGTTGATGTTTTGACATATCAGCTTTTCATTTTAAGTTTATACAAGTCTATTACAGAAAATGCAGGAAAGCTTAAAGAAGAAAATGAAATGCCTGTAATCCTTTTATCATAATACTTGGCATCGTTTCCTCTCATACTGGAGGATTTGGAACCTAGGCCTTGTAGATTGGAGAAATTATCCATACATATTATAGCAGCAGCAACAACAATAGAAAGGTAGGTTGGTAGCAAAGAGTCCAGCAAGAAGTCGACTGCAATAGTCCAGATAAAAAAATGATGAAGACCTGAAGTATGAACATGGTGCTGGGATTCTCTGAGTCAGCATTTGTGAGAGTTCTCCCTAGATCAGCCACCCAAACAGGTGCTAAACAGAGACAAGCAGTGTGTTCAGGAAATCATTAAGCATTTGTTTGAATTAGAGCTAGCAGCTGATTTTGTGTGTGTGTGTGTGTGTGTGTGTGTGTGTGTGTGTATGTGTGTGAGAGAGAGAGAGAGAGAGACAGAGAGAGTTGGTGAGGGGAGCTCATAACTAGGAGGTAGATGCCTAAGATAATTCCTGGATTATTCATGGTAGGGAGCGCAGAAGAAAGGCTTTTGAGGAGAAAGATGATTATGAGTTGAGTTTGATGTGCTGGTAGGATGTCCAGGTAGGGATATCCGATAGACAGTACTGTGGGTCCAGGACTCGAGAGGGGATTGAGTTCAGAGGTCTCAGTTCCTCTAAAGACAGTCTGCAAAGCAAAAGGTAAACACTGTTCAGAGAGGCCCCGATTGGAGCAAACCCAAATATTAACAACCACCTCATCATGTTGTACCCAACGCTGTAGACTGAGCACAGTCATCTGCTCAAAGCTCTCCTTGGTGACTCCTGGCAACAATAGCATTCACTTCCATGCATCCTGGGGAGCTGCTAACATGTTGTAGTTTCTTCTGTTTCTTTGGTTCTGCCTTTTCCAAGCTATTTCTATTGATTCATTCATTCTTCCAGTAAGTATTTAGGAAGGGCCCTCGGGACATAACCATGCACAAGGTAATGCTCGTGGAGTCTTATCATGGACACAGAAATTTATATGGGACTCGAAGTATGGTTGCGAGTCTGCCTGGGGAAGGCATGGGTGGTGGTGGCAGGGGGTGGTGGGTTGCGGTCTAGGCAGAGAGGACTTGGTGTGGTGGCTCTGTTGTGAGAGGAGCACTGCGTGGTCATCAATACAGCGTGGCCCAAGTGTGGTAAGCAAGTCCCAGGGTGCCCACGTTGAGGCTGGAGACTTTTTGAAGGTGACGTGACTGAGAGTGATGGGAAGCATTGAAGAGTTTTGAGTAGCAGACTTGCATTTCTAAGAAGACCACTCTGGATCTTCTTAATGGATCCAGAAAGGATTTGCTGCTGCAGCAGCCCAGGCAAGAGATGCTGGGGGCTGGACCTGGAATCTGGAGTCCAGGGGCAGTGGATGGATTTCAGGGACACAGGGGATTCTGGTTGGAAGGGGAGAGGGTGAGGGATGCTTGGCAGTCACGGAGAAGGTGCTGTGCCACAGCACACGGCATTTTAGAGGAACCGTTAGGAAGCAAAACATCCGTTTCTGGTTCAAGGCCCTTCTCACCTGGCTTTTGCTCATCTCGGAGGCCACATCTGCCCTACTCCTTCCTTGCACTGGCCACGCCTTCCTCATACTGTCCTCCCCTCAAGCCTTTCTATGGGCAGCTTCCGAGGCTAGAAAGCCTTCTCCATCCACTTGCCAATTCCTACCCATGGCTCAGTTCCTCTGGGGAGCTCTGTCCTCAAGTCTCCCAGAGGGCTCCGTACGCAGCTCCGTTTTACCTCATGTCACTGGGTACTCGTTTTTTATACGCTATTAGGACTAACTATATTTTAGGAGAGGAGCCAAGTGCCCCCTGGTGGGGGGGAGCAGTGTGAGGAAGCTCCAGCTCAGCAGCCGGCAGAGCTGGGAGACACGGTCTTCTCCTTAGAAACTCACTTCCTCCTTATCACCTTTTAAAAAAATTGTGGTACAAGATCCATAACATAAAATTTACCACTTTAACCATTTTTATGTGTACAGTTCTGTGGCATTACGTCTATTCACATTGCTGTGCCACCATCACCATCATCCACCTCCAGAACGTCTTCATTTTCTCAGACAGAAGCCCATTAAATAATAACGCCCCTTTCCGCCTCCTCCCAGCCCTTGGAATCTATATCCCACCTCTGTCTCTAGGAATGTGACTATTCTGGGTACCTCCTGTCAGTGGAATCATACAGTATTTGTCCTTTTGTGTCTGGGTCCTTTTTTTCGGCATAATGTCTTCAAAGTCCACCCATATTACAGCGTGTATCAGAATTTCACTCCCTTGTAAGGCTGAATAATACTCCATTGTATGGCCAGGCCACATTTTGGTTATCCACTCATCTGCTGATAGCCGCTTGGGTTATTTCTTCCTTCGGGCTATTGTCAATAATGCTGCAGTGAACATGGGTGCAGTGGGTACTGAAATTTTATGTTTATCTGTCATCTTCAACAGATGATGGGAACTATGTTTTATTTACCTCATTTCTATCTGGCACTTAGCAATGCCTCATATTGTAGACTCTCAAAGTTGACATGAATGAAGGACTTACAATTGATTTATTTGTATTTAACAAATATAAAGTACAAGACAGACACTCTAAGTACTTTAAAAATGTTAACTCATTTAATTTTACTGAAATCTTTTGAAATATGGGGCTATCATGATGCCCATTTTACAGACGAGGAAAGTGGGACAGAGTTTAGGGAGTGGTAGAGCTGAGGTTTGAACCCGGGCAAGCAGGCTGTAGGTCTGGATGAATCCACCTCGCTCTGTCCCCTGCCTAGTCCAGCTGTCCGGGCTTGTGTGCATATCCAGGGCAGTGGAAGCCATAGGAATTGCTAGAGTCCAGGAGAGGGATGCTTCTCATGAAAGTGCTTTCAGATAAAAAGAGTGAAGGCTGCATTTTGGGGTCTAAAGGAGTTGGGCTAGAAGGAAAATATTTACATTTAGCAAAAAATCAAAAATAAACAAAGAATCCAATCAGACAAACAAATCCGAGCCTCCTTCTTCATGTGTTTGAACACCACGGCACAGTGAAGGATCCGTGATGCAGGAGGGCGATTAGATCATGGTCAGAAGTACAGCCTGTGGGGTGTCCCTTCTCTCAATAATCTTTCGGGTAATATGTTGACATTATGGTTGCTAAGACAATAATGAAAGTGTACTGGAAAAAAAATTGTGGAAGCAAGTCCCCAAGTAGTGTAGGGAGGGGACGAAACATGGTGCTAGTGTACTTGATGCTTGTCCCTCACTGCCATGGGGCTCCATGCCCATCCTGCCACCCCCTGTCAGCACTGGAGTCCCTCATCAGAGAGGAGGGGCAGTCCCTGTTCCTTAACAGGACACCTGCTATAACTCCACAATGCTTTGCTCAGAGGCACCATGTCCAGATTCACCTCCACACATTGCTCCCTTCCCCTCACCCTTTCCCAAGGTGGGGAGAGCACGGGAGGGGCTTGGGTGCGGGGGAAATCACCCAGGTCAAGCAGTGAGCAGCCGAGTCCTGTCTCTTGTGGCCTTACGTTTGTCACCATCCCTTTGCCTGTGGCTCCACAGTCACTGTCACTCAGGCTGCTCACCTTTAACCATCTTCTGGTGATAGCAAATTCCCCACCTTTTCCTGGAGAACATTCCATTTTGGTTTCTTTGCTTATGTTGCTGTCTAGTTCTGAGCATGGTCACAGTTGCATCTATGTAAGTCTGACTGATGGTTGGTGATGTTCCAGGTTCCTCGAGACAAGAGGCTGCTGTCTGTAAGCAAAGCAAGTGACAGCCAAGAAGACCAGGATAAAAGGTATGGTGTAGGTAAAGGAATATGCCCGGTCCCCCAGTAACTCTTTGTCTGTGTTTTTTAATGTGGAGAGCAAATGCATGTTTTGGTTGTGCATCCACAGGGTCATCAGCAGGCTGTTCAGACACTGTCTTCCGACGAGGCTGACAAGGCTGAGTTAGAGGAGATAGGCTGGCACGACAGCCCACTGCCGGGATTGACTTTTCTGATCAATCCCATGGCTTTATAGCTGCAGTCAGGCCCTCGAAGGAGTGGGACCCTTGAAGGATTGCTTTTGATGAGGGGGAAAGGAAGGAGGGCGGGCTGTTTCCCGGCCGAGGGAGGCAGCTGGTGGAGGTCTGTGAGCACTGTAGAGGTGCAGGGCAGGAAGGATGGCAGAAGATCATTGCATAAGAACCAGGCGAAAAGCAAGACACAGTCAGATAAATTGAGTTTAAAAAATTAAAAAAAACTCAGCTTTATTTCTGCTGAAGCCAATTGGAGAATGTGACTTGGAATCTGCAGCTTGTAACATTTCAGTCCTGACTTAAGTAAGTACCCCCATCCAGTCCCAGGTAGGACTTTGCACCATTTGTGGCACAGCAAGGGTGACAAGAGAGTGGGTCTCCTGCTTTTGGCCAGGATGATCCAGACAAAAAGAGGAGACCAGAAGGGGCTGAACCACCCTGTTCAGCTATTTCTCCCAAACTCACCCATCAGTAAATCTGTTCTTCTGCAGTAGGGTGGAGAGAAGCCAAGGTGTTTTTCTGTTGAAGGTTCTTTCATATGGAAATATGAAGTCCAGAGAAATAAAACTCCATGCTAGCACATACATTAGTCAGAATCTTACCTGGCCTTGATAGGAACTGCTTATGACATTATGATCTTGTTCTGTGACCAGCAGTGGGGGACACTCTTCCAACCAGCAGCCCTGGCTGTGCAGCACCTCCAGGGTACAGCCCCAGCAGAAGACTGAGGTTATCTGCATCCGAGTCACTGCTCCATTAGGGATCTTCTGAAGCTCCACGCTGCCCTGGGGTCCCAGGACCTCACTGGCAGGAGTGATGACAGAGAGGAAGAGGCTGACACTCTTCAAGTCCCATAACTTCTCCTCCATCCAGCCAATTTTATTGAGCTAAGCTTGTGCTGTCTGCTAAATCCTATACCCATAATTATAGTGGGTTCAGGGCAAAATGAATCTAAGCTCTGTGCTCTGTCTACGGTATACATCACACACAAGAGAGGCCGTGTTTTGTTCAAGCCTCTTTTAAAACAACATTACAAAGTGACAGTTGCTCATTCTGTTTTAATGGTTATTTTTGTGAGTTCCATAGAATACCTTTTAAAAAACTGGCAGTGAAGTATAGACTAAACTACCTCGTACAGACTAATTATGACTTGGACTTCCCATTGAACATAATTTGGAAGAATGTCATTTTGATCTGCAGTGTATTCATGAATTAAGATGCCATGTGCTAGCATGATATCATGACAACTGTTTATATGCAGAAGTTGCAACTTGGAAAAATAACAGAACCAATGACATAATCCAAATTTTTTAAAAAATGTATTTAATGCACCATCATTATTATCACATTTTCTCTTATTTTATATTTGGTTCAATTTTAAATTCTATTATAGATAAGTCAGTATCTCACAATAATTCTTTTTCTAATTATCCACTTTTGAATGTCTTTGTGAAGTTCTCTGGCTTTAGCTTCTAAAGTTAATATTGTTTTATAGAGGAATAGTTACACATTTTAGGGTGGTGCTGAATCTAGATGTTATTTTCTGGTGACATGGTAATAACAATTTGACTAGATTTAAACAATCTTGCTTATGTTTTGTTTATAAGAATACGAAAAAATATTTCAACATGTTCTTTGTTTAGAATTCATATGTTTTGCATGAGTTAAACAATTAAGAAATTTAGCCTAGCCAGGTGTGGTGGGTCATGCTTATAATCCCAGCACTTTGGGAGGCCAAGGCAGGATGGTTGTTTGAGCCCAGGAGTTCGAGACCAGCGTGGGCAACATACTGAGACCCTGTCTATACAAAAATTTTAAAAAAGGAACTGAGTGTGGTGCCTTGTGCCTGTAGTCCTAGCTATTTGGGGAGGCTGGGGTGGGAGGATTGCCCGAGCCCAGGAATTTGAGGCTACAGTGAGCTATCATTATAGCACTGCACTCCAGCCTGGGTGACAGAGCAATACCCTGTCTATAAAAAAATGAATGAATGTGAATGAAAAAAGAAATTTGACCCCAAATAGACTCTAACTACAGAGAAGTTGGTTAACTTTGAATATTTTGGCAATGTTATCCACAAGTATTAATGGTTATTCCTCCACAAAAAGGTCCAGGTGAAATGAATTTGGGAAATTCTAGATTTCAATTTAACAGGTAGAGGAATGCTGGAGGACCTCTACGTATTCACGATGTTTGTGACCCACTCGGGTGGTCTTGTTATGGTAATTTTGTTTGTTTGTTTTTAATACTGATTTTATCATGGACTCCTTTTTTTTTCTTTGAGGAATATCTATTAACATTCCATGCAATGTTCTAAACCAGTGGTCCCCAACCTTTTTGGCACCAGGGACTAGTTTCATGGAAGACAATTTTTCAGGGGATGATGTGAACGATGGGGAGTGGCTGTAAATACAGCCAAAGCTTTGCTCGCCTGCTGCCGCTCACCTCCTGCTGTTCCTAAATTTCATGGAAGACAATTTTTCAGGGTGGGTGGGTTTCAGGGGGGCCCACAGTAAACAATGGGGTTAGGAAATGCTAATGTGAATGGGTGGTCCGGGTTTTGGCATCCTCCAGCTAACTGGATTCATATTAAATATAATTTTAAAATTTTCACTGTGTCTTATATACAGGTTTGCTCTACTGATTTAACCATGAAAACAGGTCATTACATAAAGCCAGAAAGTTTGTAGACTTGTGATTTTATTCCTTAGAGGACTATCTTCTGGAATTATTCCTACAGATCTGTGACAGACTCAGAAGTTTAGATATTTTTTCTGTTGGCTTTGTTCATGTGGGACCATTCTTTTTTCAAGCTTTACTTTGAAGTTTCATTTGAAAAATCAAAGGTAAAATTATCAAGTCCTGCTTGATAGTTTGGTAAGATCAGAGGCTAACAGACTTCCTTCTTTACAGAGAGGAGCCAGAGAGCCTAATTCTTGGAAGAACCAATTTTATTTGAATATTTCAATGAGAGATGCTAGTCAGCCCCAGAAAGCACATTCTAGATAAAAAACAAAAACAAACAAAAAATCCAGACATCTGAGATGGAGACCCATGCAAAATATGTATTTTCTTTCCATATTAGTCAGAATAATCCATAAGTAAGTGAGAGGTGGCCCTCAAATTTTACTGTCCAGAAGGACTTTGCTAGTAAAATCACTTTGCTGTCAACAACAATCTCCTGTTAATGAGTTCCTCTTTGCCTCTGCTCTCTCCCAGAATTCTTTAGTATAAATGAAAGTATTTCATCCTAGTCTGGCAAGAGTTAATTTTCTAAGCACTCTCCTTTCTCTCCTTACCAGCCAGGAGGTCTGAGATCTGGATCTTGTTTCACCATAAACCCAGCTACACTACTTCCTTATGCCCCAAAAGGAATTCAGTGCTAAGGATATCAATGAGCTCATGTTATTTCTCAATTTGGCAAAACTATTTTAATGATAAATTCTCATTATTTTATTTCTCCTTTAAAGAGTTTAGCCTGTAGAATGGTGAAAATGATCCTCCCTACTCCTTCTTCCTTCAAATTACCACATTTGTCTTCCTCCTGTCTTTTTTTTTTTTTTTTTTTGGTATTTAAAAATTTTTTCTTTTGAAAGTTTTCAAGCATATACAGAAGTACAGAGGATAGTAAATGAACTCCCAAATAACCTATCCCATTCTGCAGTTGAGCAATAGTAAATTTTTGTCACACCCGCTTGATATCAACCGTTTCTCTTTCCCTTTCTTCTTTAATTTTTAAAATTTATTTATTCATTCATTCATTCATTTATTTATTTTTGAGACAGGGTCTTGCTCTGTCACCAGGGCTAGAGTGCAGTGGCATCACCATAGGTCACTGCAACCTTAAACTCCTGGGCTTGAGCCATCCTCCTGCCTCATCCTCCTGAGTAGCTGGGACTACAGGCACGCGCCACTATGCCTGGCTAGTACTTCTATTTTTTGTACAGACGGGGGTCTTGTTCTTGCTGAGGCTGGTCTTGAACTCCTGGCCTTAAGCTATCCTCCCACCTTGGCTTCCCAGAGTGCTAGGGTTACAGGTATAAGCCACCGTGCCCAGCCTTCTCTTTCCTTTTCTTTCTTTTTAAAAATTGCAATAGTATTTAAAATAAATCCCTGTCATCATGTCAACTCACCTCTAACTACTTCCGATTTGTATCTCTAAAAAAGAAGGACATTTTATTATATAAGCTCAAAATCGTTATCACCCTTAACTAAATTAACAATACTTCCTTAATACCACCTAACTCCCAGTCCATATTTAATTGCCTCCAAAATCCCAGTACTTCATATATGCCTCTTTGGCTTGTTCAACTTAGGATCCATACACGATCTACTCATCATATTTGATTGTTATGACTTTTAAATCTCTTTTAATCTAGAACAATCCTCCCACCCTTCCTCCTTTTTTCATGCCTTTGATTTATTGACACATTTAGGTCAGGAAGGTGTGCCACGTTCTGATTGCTTCTTTTTCATGTTGTTTAAATCATTCTTTCACCTCTTGTATTTCTCGAGAGCTGAAAGTGAGATCTAAAGGTTTGATTAGATTTAGGGTCAATTTTTTTTTTTTTGACAATAAAAATAAAATTACAGTGGAGCTGAGTACTTCACATTGCATTTGTCCTTGTAGTGGCGCAAAGATCCGCTGCATTCCATTGCAAGGTTAGCCATGCCCTTTCTCCTGATGGCATTAGCATCCACTGATTACTGTCTGCATTGGTTATTTTATTAAGAGTTGCAAAATGGTGATTTTTCTAATTTTATCATGTTACGGGGGGGGTGGGTTTGAACACACAGAAACTGTCTCGGCACCAGTGAAGCCCAGAGTAATCTGAGTGGAGGAGAAAACCGAGTGCAGGTCCTAAAGACTGTTCCAGTGAACCTTTCCCTAAATCAAGACCACCTGGAGAATTC
The DNA here is from genome assembly GCF_000956105.1 of Propithecus coquereli. Taxonomy (NCBI): domain Eukaryota; kingdom Metazoa; phylum Chordata; class Mammalia; order Primates; family Indriidae; genus Propithecus; species Propithecus coquereli. The sequence goes on along the minus strand of NW_012144966.1, from coordinate 2,406,645 downwards.
CAAGCGGGAACAGTACAGCGCCAGCGTCCCCGAGAGTCCGGCCATCATCCCCGTGTCGGGGATCACCGTGGTGAAGGCTGAAGATTTCACGCCGGTTTTCATGGCCCCTCCTGTGCACTATCCCCGGGGAGACGGGGAGGAGCAACGTGTGGTCATCTTCGAACAGTCGCAGTACGACGTGCCCTCCATGGCCGCGCACAGCGCCTACCTCAAGGACGACCAGCGCAGCACGCCCGACAGCACCTACAGCGAGGGCTTCAAGGACGCGGCCGCAGAGGTGAGTCCCTGCCGCGGCAACGTGGAACCCAAATCCAGAACCCCTAGCTGGTTTTGTTTTTTCTGTTTCTTTTTAAGTGGGATAAATGAATTAAACTGTGAATTTTAATTTTTTTTTTAAAAAATGTGTTTATTGGTATTCTGGTATTCTTTCTTTCTAAACAGGTATTGATGAACCTGTGTGTGTGTATGTAGGAATATTTCTATTTTTCTTGAATCTTAGATGACAGGTTCTTTTAATTTTAGTTTGAAAATTAAATATTTATGAGGAATTATGAGATGTTTGTGTGGAAACTTCCTGCTTCATAAAGTTTTTGCCTTGACCTACTCTAGTTCGGTAGGGCGCTAAAGATGGTGCTTTTTCATTCTTTTTTCTTTTTTTTTTTTTCTTTTTAACAGTATAACTCTTTAAAACCTCTTCTAATTGAATACTCAAGAAAGAGAATTTGTGTTATTAATAATCAAGTGTGTGTATGTGTGTATAGTTTCTACCTTGCAAACAGAGACTATGTATTCTTCTCAGCTGCCCGTAGAACTTACAGAAGCAATTATCTTTGCTTGCTTGTTTGTTTTCAATTCAAAAATTCTACCTGCACAGTGGAGAATTCGGTAATTGTATACAGTTGTCTAGCCAATGTCAGAATCAAGATATAGAACGTTCCCTCGCCCTAAAAGTTTCCTGGAAGACCCTTGCACTCAAGTCTTCCTTTCTCCCATTGTTCTTGGCAAGCACTAATCTGCCTTCTGTGAATATAGTTTTGCCTTTTCTAAAATTTCATACAAATGGAATGATAGAGTATGTAATCACCTATGTTGTCTTCTTTTGCTTAGCATGTTTTTGAGATTCATTTATGCTGTTTCTTGTATTAATAGTTTGACTTTTAAAATTGCTGAGTAATATTCCACAGTAAGTGTATATTGCAATTTATCTATTCACCAGTTGATGGACATTTGATTGCTCCCAGTTTTTGGCTATTATGAATAATGCTGCTATGTATGTAAGCAGTCATGTATATATTTTAATGTGGACTTATGTTTTCATTGCTCCTGGGTAAATACTTAAGGCTGAGATTGCTGCTCCATGTGGTCAATCTATGCTTAACTTTATAAGATACTACCATACAGTGCTTCAAAGTGGCTGTACCATTTTCATTCCTACCAGCAATGTTTCAGGATTTCCTGTTTTCCACATTTTTTGCCAAAACTTGGTATTTTCAGTCTTTCTAACTTTAGCTACTATAGTGCATGTGAGGCAGTGTCTCACTGTGGTTTGAATTTGCATTTCTCTGTGTCTAGTGATGTTGAGCATCCTTTCATGTACTGATCTGACCCTTCCTATAACTTCTTTTGTGAAGTGTCTATTCAAATCGTTTGCCCAATTTTTAGATTGAGTTGCTTGTCTTCTTTTTATTAAGTTATAAGGGTTCTTTATATAATGTGAATAGATCAGTTACATATTTTGTAGTCCATTAGCCTTTTTGTTTTTTTTAACTGTATCTTTCCAAGAGCCACAATATTTAATCTGTTGTTCACCTTCTCAATTTTGTCTCTTATAGTTTATGCTTTTTTTGTACCGTTTAGGAAGTCTTTCCTTAACCCAATGCCACACGATATTCTCATTTTTTTTAATTGCTGTTTTTTACTTTAAATATTTAACAGATTTACCTCTTTCATGTAGGTTTCTGATCCATTTTAAGATAATTTTACATATATGGTATGAAATAAGGGTTGAGGACCTTTTTTGCTACAATGATATCCATCCAGTATAGCTGGATATCAGTTGTTCTAGCACCATTTGGGTGTTTTTGTTTTTGTTTTGAGCCAGAGTCTTGCTCTGTTGCCCAGACTAGGGTACTGTCAGCCTAGCTCACAGCAACCTCAAACTCCTGGGCTCAAGTGATCCTCCTGCCTCAGCCTCCCGAGTAGCAGGGACTACAGCTAATTTTTCTATTTTTAGTAGAGATGGGGTCTACCTATGTTGCTCAGGCTGGTCTCAAACTCCTGACCTGAAGCGATCCTCCTGCCTTGGTCTTCCAGAGAGCTAGGATTACAGGCGTGAGCCACCGAGCCTGGCCTCAGCACCATTTGTTGAGAAGATGATCTTGTGTCCGTTTAATTGCCTTGGGATCTTTGTAGAATAGCAATTGATGATATATTTGTGGGTCTTCTCTCCAAATTTTGACCCAGAATATGTAATGTGTATTTTTATTAGGCTCAGGTCAGTTTCTTCAGCATTTACGAGCTGTGCCTCTGTGCTGGAGATGTTGGTCATTGGCTCCCCACTTCTAAGCCCAGCCGGGCCAGCAAAAGGCAATAGCAAAGGGGAGAATGTGTGGTTTCTAATTTTTTAAAGAGGAGCGATCGTGGTAGCAGAATAATACCTTTAGTCTACTGCCTGTTTAGTTGCCCTTGGGACAAATGCAGCTACCTGAAGTTAAGATTTCATCTCTAAATAATAATATTTTAAAAATATGTATTTGATGAGCACTTACTATGTGCTGGGTATCATTCTAAGTGATATATATATATACTCATTGAATCTTCACAAAAGCCCTATATGATAGGTACTGTTATTGTCATCTCTGTTTTGTAAATGAGGAAACTGGGGCACAAAGAGTGTAAATGTGCTCATGGTCATTATGCAATAAGTGGAGAGATGGGACTCAACCCAAGCTGTCTGGCTGCAGGACCTGGATCCTTAACCATTACCTGTACATTCTCAGAGAAGACTCTGTGGGGCCTTCCTTCCAATTCTCAGTAGTTCCATTGCTTAAGACAGTGACTCACTCAAAGCTTTTTAAAAACATCTGAGTGTCCTTTGTTCATCTCATTAGATATTATCTCATCTTTCAGGTGTTAGACATTGGGAGAAGAGGCACAAAAGGCTGGGAAACAGGGACTAGCTCCCTGCAGAGTTGCAGAGAGCAGCTCTTGTATACTAGGGCACACAAGTTGCACTAGCAGCCCGGCCCCTCCTGGCATCGGTCATTTCTGAGTGTCTGCTATATTCTTTTAAATCAGGAAATGACCAGAGCAAGACAGGATAAGTTCCTTGCCTTTAAAAGTCTGTGGTATTTTTTGGATTCTGGTAGCTTTGCAATCAAACTTTCAACATCCTTGTAATAATAATAATAATAAAAAATCTTAAAATTATCTTCCTTAGCTTCCTGTGTCATGTGGCTTAAAATAGTGAACAAAGTTACTGAGTGAAGGATCTTGTAGAGTCTTTGGTGTTTTTTTTTCCCATGGTTGAAGTCTCGGCATTCGGTATTGTTGAATATTTGATTTGCCCTCAAATAGTCAGGGGTGCTTCTGGAGGAAAAGCAAACAGCTGCAGCTATCACTCCATAATCCCATGTGAGGTACATGCTTTTTCACTGAAAGATTGCCACTGATGTAAATATTTCTCACACCATGTAGAAATATTCCATTAGTCACAGAAGAGTGTGTGGACGTGGTCCAATGTCAACGGAACCATGATGCTATTTGGGGGATGTGTTATCAGTTGTGTTTGTATTGTCGATAAAGAGCCTTGTGAAAGGAAGCTATTGTATTTTGGGCTTTATTTTGAAGTAGATGAGAAAGTAAAGAAACTTACTAGAAACTAAATGTGAAGACTATTCCCACTGATTTTGGTTGAGCTGCTTGCCTTGTCTTGGAAGTCAGTGTTTACATTGCATATTGTATACCAACCAGATGTAAATGAAACTGAATGATCTTCTATGATCTTTAGCCATTTCATTGCCAACTGCTTATAAGAATAAGTGATTTCAGAGTACTTTCACCAAGAAAATTTCGTGAAGGAAAATTTATCTAAACTCTAGTGCTCCTTTTAGGTAAACTATGATGTCTAGGACCCTTGTTGAATAAGCAAATTTCATTTTCCATTTGAGACCAATTCTTCTGTGTGTGTGTGTGTGTGTGTGTGTGTGTGTGTGTGTGTGGTGGTGATAGCAAGAAAGGGAGCAGTTTGCTTTGACTCAGGCTGGGAATTTTTAAAAGACAATGGTAGCGTTAAAAAGTGCTTTGATGGATTGATTTTAAATAATTTGATATATGTTTTATTCTACATCTTCTTTGTAATAATGTTTGGCAAGTATTTGTTCGTTTATATGAGTATTAGGCATTGTGGTAGAAGTGAGAGTAGAGGGCAGAAAGAAATCAGGACATACCCTGATTTCTGCATTCTAGAAGCTTATAATCTGTACCTGTGAAGAGAAATAATGATAGCTATTATTTATTGAGTTCTGTGTGCCAGGCACTGTGGCTTACATGTTTTATTTCTAATCCCTACTACAATTCTGCAAGGAAGATGCTATTTTTCCCATTTTACAGATGAAGAGGCAGAGGTTCAGAGAGGTTAAGAAACTTGTCAAAGGTCACACAGCTAATAAGCACAGAGTACAGTTGACAAATCAGAGTGGTATTTAAGACCAAAAATATATTTAGGAAACATTTAAAACTTAAGAGATGGAAGAGATTTTATTAAAAAATCATATAGATATAGATATAGTTATAGTAAGAAATTAAAGTGGAAAAAAGAATTTGCTTATTCAGTACTACATTTTTGGGTCAGTCACTTAATCATAATTTCTGATGTAAGAATAAAGGAAACTATGATCTCAGTGATTTAATACAAGTTTATTTCTTGCTAATGAAAGTTCTGATGTGTATATACAGAGAGGTCTCTTCCAATCAGTGACTCAGGAATCCAGGGTCCCTCCATCTTGTGACATTACCATCTCTACATGTGGCTTCCAGTGTCACCCTAGCAGGGGAAGAGAGATCATAGAGATGGCATGCTGACTTGTAAATACTTTGACCTAGAAGTGGCACATATCACCTCTGCTCACATTTTATTGGCTGGAACTAGTCACATGATCAATCTAACTGCAAAAGGGCTGAGAAGTTTAGTTCTCCCATGTGCTCAGGAATTGAGAAGAACTACATATGAGTGAGCATCAGACAGCTCTACCATATATTTCATAATTCAACTCCAGGCGTGTTATTTGTAGAATTAACATAGTTTGCAGAGAATCTTGAAATGAAAACAAAGAATGATTATTTGCCATTATCCAATAGATGTATAGTAGTCCATTGACTTTATATTCATCAGTAGCCGGAATCTGAAAGTGATCCTGGATCTAAATCCTTTCCAACATGGTTGGTTGATAACTGGTAGTCCATTCTCCCATACGCATTTAAAGAATAAAATCTTTACAGTGTTGATTCATCTACTAAATTGGAACATGGCCTCAGGTGATTAATGCACACAATTTTATTATGGTTATCTTAAACATGTGATGTAGTGGACGTAGTATCACCAAATGTCTGTCACTTCATTAATGTGTTTTTTTGGCATCAAGCAAAACTTTGGAAAATCCCTAGCATATACATTTTATGCTTTAGGAACATTTAGATTTTTTTATTATGTGTAGTCAAATTTGATAATATTGGATGGCCCACCATTCAGATTCATAGTGGTCATTTACCCACTTCATGTATAGAATGTTTATGAAAGTCCCAGTTCTGTTAAAACTGTTATTTAACTTTGCAGCAGCATTTGATACTGTTGATCACTCTTCCCTTTGCAGATGCTCTTGGCTCCATGTCTGTAGCTTCAGTTATCATCTGTGTCCTAAAGACATCCCAATTTTCTTCTCTGGTCCAGTGCTTTCCTCTGAGTTCCTAACCTTCATATTCAACAGCCTATTTGACTTTCCACTTTTCCAAAATCTAACTTACAGTCTTCTCTTGTGTTCTCCACCTTAATAAGTTTTGTTGTTACCCTTCTGGTTGCTCAAGCAACAAGAATTTCTTCTTGACATTCTACTCTGCCCTCATTCCATCTAATTCGTTGTTGATTCTATCAATTTTGCATCCTTAAGATCTCTGGAATCCAATTCATTTTTATCCATTGTTCTTCTGCCATACCCAAGCTAGCATTATCTCTGGTATAATACTGCTATATCTGCTTTTATGCACTGTGCCTGCAATGGGCTTTTTGAAACGCAAATCTGATGGAGTCATCACTCACTTTTTTCCCACTGCTCTAAGATCAGGGTCTAAATCTCTCACAGGTTCACAAGGCACTGCAGAGTCTGCTTCTGAAATTCTTCTCCCACCTCCTTCCCCCTTGCACTTTGTTTGCTCTGGGCTCCAATCAGTTTTGTGAGCCTGATATCCTTTCTCCTGATCCAGGACCTTCATGCACAGTGGTCCATGTTCTAGAAATGAGCTGTGCAATATTGTAGCCACTAGCCACATGTGATTATTCAAAGGAAATAAAATTAGAAATTCCGTTCTCAGTCCCACTAACTACATTTTAAGTGTATATCCAGCTAGGGGCTACCATATTGGACAGTGAAGATACAGAACATTTCCATCATCCTGCAAAGTTATATTGGACAGTGCTGTTCTAGAATATTCTTTACCACCTTCTACATGCACTCTTCCTCCTGTGTGACTTCCTTAAGGGAAGCCCTGTTTATTCTCTCCCTCCACTTCTACTAGAGTCAATTTTCTTTGTGTCTAAGTCCACCAGCCAAAGACTACCACAAACACATTTGCAGTCAAAGTTACACTTATTTAGCCTGCCTCAGCAGGGGACTCTTACAAGCATCTCAGGCAGGGACAGGTGGGAGGAGCTATGCATGGTGTTTGGTCTTGTGCTGGATGAGTCTCAGGAGGGATTATGGAAGTGACAACCATCTCTGGATTGGATATTGTCAAGACATAGGTGTACCCGGACACTGAGTATCTCTCAGTAATCGTTGTTCAGGAGATGGGATGAACAAAGCGGGGCTGAGGATGTCTTTGTAAAGAAAGCCACAGTCACTCAGAAGGAGGGATGTTATTCACTTTTGTAGCTGTGTTACTATCTTGCTGGGCTCTGTTGGAAGCATTGCTTATCTTCTGTTGGCCTTGTCTGTATCCCTCTGGAAACACTGTATTCTTAGGAACATCAAGACTGATTGCCGCTGGTGCAAATTTTCACCTTCTCATAGAAAGTGAATGTGATGTGCTCTCATCGACCTCTGTCGCTCTTCTTCAGAGTGCTTGCAACAGTTTGCATTTTTTTTTTGAATGAATAATTGTTTGATTAATGATTTTCCCACTAGACCAGAAACTTCATGAGAGCAGGGACTTCTTTTTGTTTGCCATTGTATCCATAGCACCTAGCACAGTGCCTGATATAAAGTAAATGTCCAGTAAATATTTATTGAAAGAGTGAATGAAT
>NW_012144966.1:2393533-2397329 GCF_000956105.1 Propithecus coquereli | reverse complement strand
TGTGCAATATTCATGGGATTCATGTGGGTAAACTTTGAGGGCAGGCCATCTTCTTGGATGCAAGGACTAAGACTGGATAAAAAGAAGGATCATCAATATGAGTGTAAACTATGGTATAAGGTGTGCAGAATTCTAGAGACAGTGGTTAGGGATTGTGAAGATGCTTGGAAAATAGCTGTGAGAAACTCTTTCCTGTGGAAGGAAACCCTTGAAATGCTGGTCAAAGAATGGAAGTTTATTTCACAAATTCAGAATTTGTGACATTTGGAATGGAAATGAGAGGCAGGAAGTTGTTTCTTAGAAAAAGGCACTTGAAAAAAGGTCAAAGTGGAAGGACCAGGTGTGTGAGATCAACGAAGTGCTTTTTCGTCAATATCCTATTATATTCACTTTAGGAGCAAGTTAGGACTTTTGGTCATTTACTTTTGAAAAGGTTCTAAAATGTAGCAAAGTGCATCCCTATTTGCACTGTATATGTAACAATTGAACATCTCTACAACGGAACTTCTTCATGTGTAATACTAAACTTACGAGTTTCCTTCCAAAACTTCACTTTTACAGTGTTGTGATAATGAAGATGCTTAGAGAAGGACACTGAATATGGTCAAATTATTACTTTATAATAGTATTTATGCATATATATAGTGCTATGTACCATGCACTATTCTTAGTACTTTATTAGCCCGTTTAATTCTTCTAATTACTGTGAGTAGACGTTTTACAGATGGAGAAAATATAGCATTTGCCTCATTTTACGCAGGTAGCAGGTAAGAGAGGTAGAACTTGACCTTAGACAGTCTTACTTGAGAAACTATGCTCCTAACCGTTCTACCATGTTGCTTTTTGGTACATGGCCTCTGTGTAATTAGTGTTCCATTAATTCAGAATTTGTGGCATTTAGAATAAATGTTGGCGACAATAGAAAATGGAAGAGAGGTTTTATGCGTTTGAGGAAATAGTTTCTATACCTCAAACACTTTAGGAACACCTGTGCATGTGTGAAGAATGTACCAAGCACAACTGTTGAGTGTAGCTCTCGGTGAACAGGTGATATGTGAGTTCTGTGAAGAAATGGCAACTATTTTCATTGTAGTGAAAACATAATTCCAAAAATATATAATTTTCCTTTCTACTGAGTAGAGAAAATAGTTGGAATACACTTATTATTATTATTATTACATGATGACTTGCCTATTTGTTTTAATTTTGATGACTTTTTTATTTTGCAGAAATTTCGGAGTGCTTCAGTTGGGGCTGAGGAGTACATGTATGACCAGACATCAAGGTAAGTGACCAGGAGATGCATCCCTAGAAACTGATTAACTGGCAACCCTTTAAGTGTACCTCCAAGTTATACTTTTAAACCTTTTTTTCTTGCATACTTTTACAGAACAATCTGATTTCCTTTGTCTTCGATTCTTTTCTCTGTACAAATGCCTTCTATACCATTGTTTCCAGTCTTGACCAACTTTCTGGGGCCTATACCTTTCCCGCTTCCTTCTATTGGCTAGACATTCCTTCTTAGGTGTTCCTCTGAACCTCAAACTCAGGTGCCTCCAACCCAGCAGGTATAAAATGGAACTCTTTATTTTTCTTTTCCTCTTCTTTCCCTCCTCCTCTACTTGTTTCACATCTGTTCTTCTGCTTTTGTTTCCTATTGTGGCTAAGGATGTACCCACCCTCCGAGCCACCCCAGCTAGAGGTATAAGGGTCTGCCTTCTTCCTGTTGTACTTTTCTAGCACTTTCCAAGTGCTGAATTGTCTGTTCTACCTGTCTTCTCCCTTTCAACTTATTGTTGTCAACTTTCTCTTGAACTATTGCTATACAACTGATCTCCTTGCCAACACTTCCTTTTCTCTTCTGTTCTACTTTGCACACAGCTAGCTACCAGCTGTCATGCACTCAGGTGCCTTCCATGTACCAGCAATGCAAGTAGGATTGGAGATAAGATATAGCCTCTCCTTACAAGAGGTCCAGAGACTGCTGGAGGAGACATTTGTGATGACAGACAAACTACATTTGCTAAATGATGAGTCCTGCTACAGAGAAACAAGAGAGAACTGAGTGGACCTATGGGCCTGGGTGGGGCGTAGTTTTGGGGGTGTGGGAGGACAGAAGGCAGATTTTCCCAGGAAATGGCATTTGAGCTGGATCTTGAAGGATTCACAGCAGATGTTTTCTAAGAAAAGAAAGAGGATTAAGAACATTTTAGGCAAAGGGTCATTTTTAAAGACCTTGGTTGTGATCATGCCTAAAGATAAGAGAGAATGGCAAGAAAGAAATTTCTCTCTCCCTTTACAAAACTCACTAGTGATTTCACCATTTCAGACAGAATTAAATGCAAATTCCTTACAAAGATGGTCGGGGCCCTCTATGTTCTGGTCCCTTTTTACTTAAAACCCCACATCCCACCTTGTTTCCTACTCCTTTGCTTTTACATGTATGGCTCTTTTCCATTCTCTCCGTTTCCACTTAGAGTCGTCTGGATCCTTCAGGGTCTTTCTCCAATCTCAGGCTCCCCAGTCATCCTCCCCTGCTCATCCTAATTAGAATTTGGTATGTTCTGGGAGTTGGGGAAGGAAGTGGGAGATGGCAAAGACAGAATTCCGAATCCCTTCTAAAATGTGGAAATGCATATATTGCGTGCTGTAAATTCAGAGCACCATGTGATCAGCCATCGGGCCAGTGGAAAGAGTCACTGGACCTGCTTCTCTTTCTGCTGCCGTCATCATCTTGCAGGGCGAGCACATCTCTCAGCCTCTCCTCAGCTGTGAAGCGAGGAAGGTGGGCTGAATCCTGGGTACATGCCCTGTGTTACGGAACAGCTGGGGGGACATTAATCCCTAAAATTATATAAAAACTCATTTATGTTCATATGTGCCTTTTTCTAGGAAGAGGTTTCACAGCTTTCTTCATGTTTTTAAAGCAGTCTGTGCCCTGGACAAGGTGAAAACTACTGGCTTAGGTGATTCCTAATATCCTGGCCAGGTCTAAAATGTTATGATTGAATGATAGTATATTGAAATTGCTTTTTCAGGCAAAATGACAATGCAATCAGTTCCATCTAGAATGATTTATTTCCCACCTTATTCCAAGACACATATTCTGGAATTTGCTTAGTTTATTAGCTTAAGCCTGAGATTTTTTTTCCAGAATATTATGGGGGTACAAATGTTTTGGTTACGTGGATTGCTTTTGTACTGCTTGAATCAAAGTTGTAAGTGTGCCCATCACTCAGATAGTGTACATTGTACCTGTTAGGTATGAATTCACCCGTCCCTTTCTCCTTCCTCTCACCTGCATGATTTCTGCTGAGTTTTACTTCCATCTGTGCACGAGTGCTGATCAGTTAGTTCCAATTTAATAGTGAGAGTACACGTGGTGTTTGTTTTTCCATTCTTGCAATACTTCACTTAGGAGAATGGTCTCCAGTTCCATATAGATTGTTGCAAAAGGTGTTAATTCATTTTTTTTATGGCTGAGTGGTACTCCCCGGTACCATGTATACCACAGTATACATATACCACATTTTATTAATTCACTTGAGATTTTTATCATATAAGAAGAATATTATTTTGCCCTTCAAAATATTTTCTCATTATAAAAGTTAAAAAATAAATAAAACATTATAGAAATAATGTAGAAAGCAAGAGTCCCACATAATCCTGTAAGGAGGCCATTTTAAGAGAAAAAGTTTGAGTTGTCTTTGCACACAGGCTTCCGAAGACTATGAAATGAAAGAGCTAAAAAAAATTAGAACCAATGGAGAGGTTCTGATGATTCAGAACATACACA
>NW_012144966.1:2391581-2393483 GCF_000956105.1 Propithecus coquereli | reverse complement strand
AAGCATTAAAAAAGTAATATCTATGTCTGTAATATATATTTTTGTTCTCTCACAGTTCTTGTTCACATGAGCTCAGGCCTTGGAGTAGGATTCCGTGTTTCAGTCAGCATGTAGTTGACAGTCTTTCTGAGTCTGAAGATTTGTAGTATCACACCTTCTCACATCACCTGGGGATTAAAACCGTAGAATTTCTAACTGCAGTGTGCTTTAGTGGGCTAGCCTATCCTCAGGCTGCAGAGCCCTGTGGCACGGATGGTAATTCCTTCTGGCCATGTTTAGTAATGCTGATTCACCATGATTTTTGTGGATTACTACATGCTCCTTCAAGCAAAGACCTTAGGAATTTGTTTCTTTATCTCAAAGTCACTTCCTTAAGGTTTTTCTCATTATGCTACCAAATTTTACTCTAAAAGTTACTAATTCTAACTATACTGAGTATAAATTCCTTTTCCTAAATCAGCCTTGTCCAGTAGAACTTTTATGCTATCCAATATGGCTGTCACTAGCCACGTGTGGTGATTTATACTCGAAATGTGGGTAGTTGGCTGAGGAACTGAATTTGTGATTTTATTTAAATCTAATCAACTTAAATTTTACTGGCACATGTGACTAGTGGCTCCTGCGTTGGGCAGCAAGACTGGGATTTTCAGATCCTCCCTTTATCGTTAAGCCAGGCCTGTGTCCTTGGCCCCATGCACACGACATGTGTCCTCATCATTTTGTCTTCACTCGCCTAGATTATTTTCTCTCAATTCCTTCAATTAATCGAGATTCTCTTTAGCTTCCATGGGTCAGGGTGAAGCTTACAACCTCTGTGAAATCTTTCCTATAATTTTGCCGGTCTTCCTGTTCTGGCAATGCCCACTCTGTGCTGTTCTAGTTAGGATACATAAATGAATGAACGAATGATTCAGCATGGATGTTGATACGTAGTTATTTGTTGTGTTACAGTTTATTTTGTTGTTGTTTTTCATATGAATTTATTCCATTCCCAAACCAGTTTTTCTCTCTCTGAGGATAGGACAGTGTCTTATATAATTTTATATTTCTTCTGGCACCAAGCAGGTGGTGAAGCCCCAGAAAATTCCTACTGAAAGCTCTGCTGATTGACAGATGGAGTGCAAAAGAAACACAAATCTGTACCTTCGATTCTCTGTCATGATTATTCTGCTCAGTCAACAAGTATTTGTGCAATATTCATGGGATTCATGTGGGTAAACTTTGAGGGCAGGCCATCTTCTTGGATGCAAGGACTAAGACTGGATAAAAAGAAGGATCATCAATATGAGTGTAAACTATGGTATAAGGTGTGCAGAATTCTAGAGACAGTGGTTAGGGATTGTGAAGATGCTTGGAAAATAGCTGTGAGAAACTCTTTCCTGTGGAAGGAAACCCTTGAAATGCTGGTCAAAGAATGGAAGTTTATTTCACAAATTCAGAATTTGTGACATTTGGAATGGAAATGAGAGGCAGGAAGTTGTTTCTTAGAAAAAGGCACTTGAAAAAAGGTCAAAGTGGAAGGACCAGGTGTGTGAGATCAACGAAGTGCTTTTTCGTCAATATCCTATTATATTCACTTTAGGAGCAAGTTAGGACTTTTGGTCATTTACTTTTGAAAAGGTTCTAAAATGTAGCAAAGTGCATCCCTATTTGCACTGTATATGTAACAATTGAACATCTCTACAACGGAACTTCTTCATGTGTAATACTAAACTTACGAGTTTCCTTCCAAAACTTCACTTTTACAGTGTTGTGATAATGAAGATGCTTAGAGAAGGACACTGAATATGGTCAAATTATTACTTTATAATAGTATTTATGCATATATATAGTGCTATGTACCATGCACTATTCTTAGTACTTTATTAGCCCGTTTAATTCTTCTAATTACTGTGAGTAGAC
>NW_012144966.1:2372602-2389501 GCF_000956105.1 Propithecus coquereli | reverse complement strand
TCATCTTGCAGGGCGAGCACATCTCTCAGCCTCTCCTCAGCTGTGAAGCGAGGAAGGTGGGCTGAATCCTGGGTACATGCCCTGTGTTACGGAACGGCTGGGGGGACATTAATCCCTAAAATTATATAAAAACTCATTTATGTTCATATGTGCCTTTTTCTAGGAAGAGGTTTCACAGCTTTCTTCATGTTTTTAAAGCAGTCTGTGCCCTGGACAAGGTGAAAACTACTGGCTTAGGTGATTCCTAATATCCTGGCCAGGTCTAAAATGTTATGATTGAATGATAGTATATTGAAATTGCTTTTTCAGGCAAAATGACAATGCAATCAGTTCCATCTAGAATGATTTATTTCCCACCTTATTCCAAGACACATATTCTGGAATTTGCTTAGTTTATTAGCTTAAGCCTGAGATTTTTTTTCCAGAATATTATGGGGGTACAAATGTTTTGGTTACGTGGATTGCTTTTGTACTGCTTGAATCAAAGTTGTAAGTGTGCCCATCACTCAGATAGTGTACATTGTACCTGTTAGGTATGAATTCACCCGTCCCTTTCTCCTTCCTCTCACCTGCATGATTTCTGCTGAGTTTTACTTCCATCTGTGCACGAGTGCTGATCAGTTAGTTCCAATTTAATAGTGAGAGTACACGTGGTGTTTGTTTTTCCATTCTTGCAATACTTCACTTAGGAGAATGGTCTCCAGTTCCATATAGATTGTTGCAAAAGGTGTTAATTCATTTTTTTTATGGCTGAGTGGTACTCCCCGGTACCATGTATACCACAGTATACATATACCACATTTTATTAATTCACTTGAGATTTTTATCATATAAGAAGAATATTATTTTGCCCTTCAAAATATTTTCTCATTATAAAAGTTAAAAAATAAATAAAACATTATAGAAATAATGTAGAAAGCAAGAGTCCCACATAATCCTGTAAGGAGGCCATTTTAAGAGAAAAAGTTTGAGTTGTCTTTGCACACAGGCTTCCAAAGACTATGAAATGAAAGAGCTAAAAAAAATTAGAACCAATGGAGAGGTTCTGATGATTCAGAACATACACAAAATGCTTGTTATTGGATCGTCACTGTGTGTCATCCTGCAGTGCAACAGAAATAAATATTTCTGAAAGAACGTGTTAAACAAAGAAGATTGTGGTTCATAACTATTGTGTTCATTTCAGTTGAAATGAATGTGTTCTTCAAAGTTGGGGAAAATTAGTGTTTTTGTTTTGAAAATTAAGTAGTATTTTAAAATATTAGGAAACTCTTTAGAGCAGGGATCTGCAAACTTTTTCTATAATGAGCTAGGTAGTAAATATTTTAGATTTAGTGGACTACAGTCTCTATCACAACTACTTAACCCTGCAGTTGTAGTGTGAAAGGGTCATAGATAATACACAAACAAATGAGTATGGCTGTGTTCCAATAAAACTTTATTTACAAAAATAGGCAATGAGTTGGATTTGGCTCATGGACCGTCATTTGCAAACCCCTGATTTAGAGCAACCCTGTCATGAATTGTTTTGCAGGTTTAAAAGCAAGAAACAAAAGACAAAAAAAAAAAAAAATTATCTGCCAAGGAACGAGTCTCAGTAGTGAATGTTTGAGTTTTGGATTTTCACATTTTGAAATGTTTTGAAGTGGAATATAGCTATTTGCAACCTCTTGGTTAGACAAAAAGAAGCTTAGGAATTGAACAAAAACGTTCATACATTTAGTATGTTATTAGCATAAAAGTGGCAAATTCCATCAATTCTTAAGCTTCAGGCACTCCCTAATCGCCAGCTAAGATCTACCAGGGTTTTTCCTGGCACAAACTTACACAATTGGCAAGGCACATCATGGACTTTCTCCCCTTCTAAACCATCTGGTTTATGGGCCACCATTAGAAATGTCGTATATATTGTACTAACAATGACCTTTGGTCTGGTCTCATGTCTTTTGCCATATGCTGTGTTTTGTCTCTAAAATAGAGTAAATATTGGTTAATATTCCTACAAAATGCTGTTATGAGATTGGTCAGGAAGGCAGAAATGTCCAAGTGAGCGAATCTGACGCACTGTTTGTTTTCTGTTCACAGTGGCACGTTTCAGTACACCCTGGAAGCCACCAAATCTCTCCGTCAGAAGCAGGGGGAGGGCCCCATGACCTACCTCAACAAAGGACAGTTCTATGCTATAACGCTCAGCGAGACTGGAGACAACAAATGCTTCCGACACCCCATCAGCAAAGTCAGGGTACGGGCCCCGTTTCTTAAATGCAGTACAGAGGATGAGATGAGTGGAATCGCTACCTCACCACCATGGAACGGCATGGCAAAAAATTCCAGAATAAATAATTCTAGAACAAATGTCAGAGAGTTGGGGCAAGAGAACTTATTGGCTTGTAGTTTATCATTTTAATCAGTAACCAATAAACCCCAGGGGAGGGACATGGTTAGATCGTGCTTTCTAACTGTATCCAAGGAATTTTCCCTGCTTCATTCACTGCCTATATGCCACTTAGCTGTTGTTTTTAATCAATTGATCTTAATTTTTCAAGTAAGTAGCTATAAGTTAGAACATATCTGTGGGTGAGAAAGCTGTTGTTCTATTCTGTAAAGGAAAATGCAATTCATTCTGAATCCCTGGGCCCTTTGTAACTTGGTTTAAAAGCCTTCTGCAGCCCGGTGCTTTCTCAAAGTTCAAGGGATGAGGCCTGATCCGCACCAGGAGTAAGTTGGAAGAATTTTCAGATCCATGAATATTAGTTCCATTTGTGGGAAGTGAAATTGGAGCCCTAGTTCACCACTCTGGGAGCTTGCCAGCTTCTGGCATTCTCGATACTGCCAAGAAGGGAGGATGCTGGTAATCCCTGTCTACTGAAAAGGAAAATTACAGCAGAGCTCTGAAAAGAGCCTGAAGGATTTTCCTGGTCTGTCATAAAATGATTTATGCTGCTGCGTCCATCGTGCCCAGCCCACCTTATATTAGCCACAGCTTGCTCCTCCAAAGCTCTTCAGGACACTAAGAGAGAAGCACCGTGGGGTGCATAGAGCTCGGACAGCCCCAGTGCACCCCAGCACAGGTGGGGCTGAGCCCACTACTGGGAGGAAGGTCCCAGTGTGCTGTGTGCTCACCAAGAGAGTTGGTGTGTCCCAACACTGTGGTCAGGATTGTGGTGAAGAATATGCTATAACAACAACAGGAGTCGCAAAATTACAACTAATACTTACTGAGTATCTCCTGTGTGGCTGGCACTATGGTAGACATCATTCATCTAGTAACCCATTGAAACTAACAACAGCCCTATGAAAAAGGCACTGTTTTTTAAATAATAATATTACAGAGAAGGAAAGTTTGGCTTTTAGAGGCTAGTAACTGGCCAAGTTTACGTAGCTAAAATATAAGGGAACCAGGATATATCCCAGACCGTCAGACTCCTGAACCCAGCTCTCTTAAACCATAATGCTGTGCTATGTTGAGCAGCACGGAGGGTGGAAAGGCAGAGAGACGTTAGCCTGGGCTCCCTCTCTGAATATGTCCTAGAATTGCACCCTACCCACTGACAGGCAGGTGTCAGGTACAGGCGCCCCATCTAGATCTATATCCCAGAATTATACCCTACCCCTCATATGTGGGTGTATGGTAAGAAGACACTGAATAAATTTGCTTTAAAAAAAAAGTCTTGTAGATTCCAAGTAAAGAGTATAATTCATCTATACCCTCTTAACAACACCATTACCATCACCCTGAAAAATGATGAATGGTTAGTATTCTACAGTCATGACAACAGTTCAGAGTACAGGAACTTTTCCAGGAATCCACTTTGTTGGAATCATGGAGATAAGTTAATGTAAAAATTTTATTTCCTTATGTTCCATTTTGGCTAAAGTGAGGAGTCTCCCTTCTCTTAAGGACTTTAACCTAACACCCTTGGAGGCTAAGTTTGACGCCTTTCAGAGTGGATCTTTCTTCTCGGCTCTGGGACGGCAAGCTGTCTGGAGGAAAGAGGGATGCCTTTGTGACTTACCAGCATTTATTTCTGAGAACAGTGTTTAATTCCAAGTTGAAGCATGTAAGGCGTGGTAATAACAGCTTCACGCTGCTTTTTTCTTTATCACTGAAGAAATAAATTTCCATACCAAAAATATGTCATTATTTATGCTAATTTAGTCAGCTGCTAGAAAAAAATACTCATTTTAAATGTTCTTTTTATTTGGGGGTAGAAATAAACATCAGGAAGCCACATAGTAAAATTTTACATATAAACGGAAAAGTTTGAGGAAGCCTAGAGGGAAGAATGAAGAGCTGGCTGAGCTCATAGCTGCCCCAGCACAGTGAACGGTCCCTGTCACTTGTCCATGCCTTTGAACATTAAGCTGCTGTGACTTTGAATAATATGGATACATATTTCTAAACTAGTTTTTCTAAGAAACATCTGCTTTCTTGTTTAAAAAATGTTCGCATGTATGCTAGGACTGAGCCAGGGCTTGAATTAATAGTCAGCCAGCAGCGTGTATTTGCTGTCTTATCTATCAGGCACCAAGGTGAGGTGCAGGCACTGATACTGTCCTTGTTGAGTCTGAAGTTAATGGGAAGACATTGCCACCGGCTGAATAATTGTAAATAAGTGAATGACTGCAAATGCGTAAATTGCTACAAAGGAGAAGTTCTTAAGGAATGAGAGTCCATGAAATATTCTCCTGGAATCGTAGGAAAGTGTCTAAGAAGTATTTTGGATATGGGGTAAGAGGAGGAGTATTCCCAATACTGTAATTAAAGGTTATTTTGCAGGGAGGGAGGATGTTTTTGGTACTGTTTCTATTTCATAAATGGCAGTGAATTAATGAGTATTTAGTTTGGGATTTTTTTTTTTTTTTTAAGACAGCGTCTCACTCTCCCACCCAGGCTAGAGTGCAGTGGCATGATCAGAGCTCACTGCAGCCTTGAACTCCTGGGCTTAGATGATCCTCCCACCTCAGCCTCCTGAGTAGCTGGGACTGTAGGTGCACCACCATGCTAACTTTTCTTATCTTTCGTAGAGATGGGGGTCTCCTTATGTTTCCCAGGCTGTTCTCAGACTCCCAGCCTCAAGCAATTTTCTGCCTTGGCCTCCCAAAGTGCTGGGATTACAGGCATGAGCCACCTAGCCCAGCCTATGTATTTAGTTTAATGAGGCTGTTTGTAATTTAGAACTGAAAAGGATTTGGGATTCTCATTTCTGCAAGATATAATTAGGTTCCCAAGCTCCTTTTTACAGTACATCCACATTATATTTAAATAAATATCATATTTGTCCTTGCAATTTTTTGGTGCATGAAATATCTTTAGTTTAGATCTATGTTCATCAGTGTGAATTTGTCATTTAGCATTTCCCTCCTTTTCCTAGTATTTCTCTCATTATTTCCAATATTCTAATCTGAAGCACTTAATTAGGCCAGAAATGGATATTTGCCAAATTCTGCCATATTTGCCAATAGTGCCAAATTCTATGTTTAAGGATATGAAATTTCAAAAGTGTACTTGTTTTCAATATGAGAAAAAGAATTTTTTTGGTGTTCCTGCTGACCTCAAAAAATAAAAAATTTTCTGGTAATTGGTTAATCTGCTTGTTCATAACCTCCTGGTAAAACTGATACAGGATTTTTTTTTTTTTTTTTTCTGTGCTGTTCTCATTTTCTAATTTTTTTTTTTTCTGAGACAGAGTCTTGCTCTGTTGCCCAGGCTAGAGTGCCGTGGCGTCAGCCTAGCTCACAGCAACCTCAAACTCCGGGGCCCAAGCAATCCTCCTGCCTCAGCCTCCCAAGTGGCTGGGACTACAAGCACACTCCACCATACCCGGCTAATTTTTTTCTATTTTTAGTTACCCAGCTAATTTCTTTCTATTTTTAGTAGAGATGGGGTCTCTAGCTCAGGCTGGTCTCAAACGCCTGACCTCAAATGATCCTCCTGCCTCGGCCTCCCTGAGTGCTAAGATTACAGGCGTGAGCCACCACGTCCGGCCCCTAATCATTTTTTGAGTACATCCGTTTTAAAACAAAACAGACTGTACAAGAGAGCTTGTCTGGGCTTTTCTAAAGCCAGAAAAGCAACATAACAGAAAAACCCGTCGTGTAGAACTCCCAGAACCAGAGCCTGAGGCAGCAGAGATCCTGAGCAGAAAGTAAGCTGTACGATTCTCCTCTCTGCAGAGCGTGGTGATGGTGGTCTTCAGTGAAGACAAAAACCGAGACGAGCAGCTTAAATACTGGAAGTACTGGCACTCTCGGCAGCATACGGCGAAGCAGAGGGTCCTTGACATTGGTAAGTTGACCTTGGCCTCCCTGCACAGTCCTTGATAAGCTGACATTTTGCCTCCATGCCAAGGGGAGCCCCGGGCGGTAATCACAGGCAGGAGCCACACGGCTCTCCTGACGTGCCAGGCACTGGCTGATGCAGTTTCCCTATGTTAGGACATTTAGTACACATCAGGCTGAGAAAAGAAAATTGGGCTAAGCCAAGAGCAAAACATTTTCTGTTCCATGAACGTCAACTGTGTCCCATATAATTATAGTCATATGTTGAGACTTTCAATGACCATTTCGGTTTCCAAAACATGTTTCCATGCTCTCCCTGTTTGAGCCAAATAGGCAGTCAGTAGGCCAGATGAACTCTTACCTCTGCAACATGAATTAACCTGAATTTTTGTGGCTCTGAGGCACTTGACGAAGGTCACATGACTACACAGTGAGTTTCTAGTTCTCTCGTTGTCCATCCAATGTTCCTTCCACTCCAACACATGCCTAGTGCAAGGAGTACTGGGTGGTCAGGGGAATGGACCATCAGACAGACCTTCCCTGCAGGTCTGAAGGAATGAGTCTGCCACATTCATTTCTAGGAGTCTGTACGCTCCTGACCACGGTGTGTTCTCTAGAGACCAGTAGCCCCCTGGATAGTGCATCACTCAAGGTCTGGTTGGGAAGGCAGAGCCCACGCCTCGTAGTTCAGTGGAGGGAATTCATTGCCAAGGTTGGAAAGGTTGAAGGCACAGTGAGGCAATCCAGCTTGTACCTGCAGGGCTGGAGAATCAAAGGGAAGAGGAGGTGGGTGGTGGGATAGAGGAGCCACCCAGCAGGAGCTGGGACCACAGAGGGAGCAGCTTCCCAATGGGAGACAGATCCACAGAGGCAGTCTCCATGCTGAGAGAAAGGAGAAATGCCCTGGCTTCTCCCTACCTCTGGATCTCCTGCCATTGCTTCCCACTGGCAGAATTTAACCTGAAGCCAGCAGGCACGTGACTCTAGGAAATGAAGTTTGCAGGAATCAACCTCTCAGATACAGAGCAAAGTAAGGGAAATCAGGGAACGGATCTTAAAGTTTCCAAAAGTTGTGTGGGTGCAGTGGCTCACACCTATAATCCTAGCACTCTGGGAGGATGAGGCAGGAGGTCAGGAGTTTGAGACCAGCCTGAGCAAGAGTGAGACTCTCTCTCTACCAAAAACAGAAAAAATTAGCAGGCATGGTGGCACTCGCCTGTAGTCCCAGCTACTCGGGAGGCTGAGGTAGGAGGATCGCTTGAGCCCATGAGTTGAGGTTTCAGTGAACTATGATGATGCCACTGCACTCTACCCCGGGTGGTGACAGAGTGAGACTCTATTTCAAAAAAAATGTTTCCAAAAATTACTTTTGAACACAGTGTTGTATGTGTTTCTAAGTAATTTTACCACTTTATCTACATGCTATTTCTGCAAGAAATAAGTCATTTCTCATACATAGGCTGTTACCAGTTTACGCACCAAGAGGCAGCAGTCCCAGTGAGTGCAGGCAAAGTGAAGGTTTCTATCACATTGCATATCCTAAGGTATTACTGAGCCATCCAAAGGATGTGTGCTTTGATCTGCTACACCTGCAATGAGGGTTTTTCAGACTTTCCATTTCACCCTTGCTGGGGCTCCTCGGCCAATGACAGAGCATTTGCTGCCTAAATTGGGATTACAGACGCATCATAGAACATATTTAAACTATTAATAGTTACTGGTTTGTCCTGCAAAATTGTCAAGCCACTCCCCAGCCCCATCACAGACTCACACCCATTCTATTAACCAGTCAAACATATTTATCTAATAAACAAGGAAAATGAAGCCTGGAAAGGCTCACGTCCCACCCTGTCAGTGAGTTGTCCCAGATAATTAGTGCAAGAGCTGGGATAGGACCAAGTCTTCCCAACCTGGGATGATATGTGAACCCCCAGACTGGCTGGGTCCTAGTGACCCCCGTAGGAGAAGGGGGGTTGGGAATACTTGCCTTAACTTGCTTTGCAACAAATCTGCATAGAGCAGAGGAACAATTTTACTTTACTTGAAAAGTTAGCCTTATAATTATTACCCAAGAAAATGAGAGAGGCAATTAAATAGAAATATGAACTAGGTCCAAATAAGGCAAATAATAAGAGCATTTTACTGGCACTCTTGTTGATTCTACTTTGATATTGTTACAGGGTACACTCTTCTGAGACCAGAGTGATTTTTCAGATTTTGTAAGACTTCAAATCTTATCTTTCTTTAATACCTCCTGCCTGCTTTCAGACTTTTCTCCCTATACACACGTGTGAGCACACACACATGCACGTGCAAAGACATACACATGCTTTATCTTTGAGGTTTATGACTTTTGCTAAATAGCTTCAGGGGTAGTTGGGCTATGTGCTTTCAACCCGAGACCAAGGCATAAATCAGCTCCTTAGCGTCAAATGGAACATGTATTTTCTGAGCACAGACTCTATTCCTAACCTCAACCTGACAACCACTCACAGAGTGAGGAAATATGCAAAAATCCCACATAATTCATTCTTTTGCTAGATAAAAAAAAAATCAGACTATGTGTTCCTCTGCCAGTGGGTTGTAAACACCACTTCCAATATAAAGAAGAGCTGATGCTGTGATAGCACAGATGTCTGTGTGTCACGTGCCACCATCTGCAGTGACCCTGGAGTGTGGCGTTGAGGATGTTTCTGAGGCCACCGCTTGGCCCAGGAGTATTGCAGAGGGTTATCAGTGCCTGCTGAGGGTGAAGGAAGGCAGACGGCACATGTGCTATGCATTTGCCAATTTGGGTTGAGAACCTTCTAATGGCCTAGCCAAGAAAAGGAAGAATCCCAAATTATTTAATGCATTTCTTTTTTCCAAACCTCCATGAAGCTGGAGGTTAAAGGCAGGGCTTAAAAGTCACAGTTTCCGAATCTGCACCAACATCTATATTCCCCAAGTTCAGCTGAGCCATCCAAGTAGTGACCCTGAAGCTAGAGTGAGAGACCAAGATGAGGTCCCTTTAGATAAAAGGATTCTTAACTGGTGGCTGTTGGAGTCTGTGCATGATGGGCTTTCAAATTCCAAGTTGTGCACAACACGGTTTTGTATGTATGGACGCGTGTAATTTTTTCATCTCACTTTGAGAGGTGCCTGGGCCTCTCTACCTGCACTCCGAGCCCTCACCCATGGGGCTCTCGCCTCCCGTTGTGTCTTTCCGCTGCCCAGCATCCCCTCAGCACTCACACTTAGGGATGTGCGTCATCTCCTGCATCATCCTGTAATAGTGATGCCTGGCAAACATTCTGGCGTCTTTCCTTACATACGCTTATCTCACGTGGACTAGGGCGTCAGTGGTTCTTTGAGGCTGCCCCTCATCTCCTACACCTAATCCTCTGTGCAGCTCCTCAGTGTGCTGGCCGTTGTGCTGGCTGCCTGGGGCAGAGGCCCCCCAGTGTCGCCAGCGGGGTTGTGTCTGTGGGTCCACGAGAAGAAGAGTGGGATCCTAAAGCCGGGGCAAAGGGAAGGAGGCCGCTACTCGGAGGGCTTGGAGCCTCGGCTCTGCAGGTTCCCTGTGGCTGAGCAGGGCTCCCCAGGAGCTGTCCCCGCGTGGCTACCCCTCGGTCTGGGATGCTGTTTGGATGGTGCTCACACCACTTGCGCCCTCACTTCTTCACAGCCTCACCGGAGAGACCATCCCTGTCACCTTACCTGAATAGCACACCCTTATCGCTCTGTCTCTTTTCCCTTTATTTTACTTCAGAGCGCTCCTCACCACCCAACATGTTATTTATTTATGTTTCTATTTCTTATTGCCTCCCCCTCCTACTAGAAGGTGAGCGCCACAAGAGCAGACACGTGTCTCTTTTGTTCCCTGCTTTAGCCCTCGTGCTTAGCACAGGGCCTGAGACGTAGCGTTCAGCACGTATTTCATGAGCAAGTGAATGAGCGAGTGCACGTGTGCGAGAAGCTGCCGTTCATCTGGCAGAAGGTAGGCCTCTTGAAGGAGTGAACTGTATCTCAACAGCAGCTGCCACGTGCTTATTGCCTCCTACCTCCCAGGCTCTTTAGCTACATCAGACATTTTGTGTTTCATCCTCAAACAACCCGTTTTGTTGTTTAAAAGCTGAGATGGTGAGGGGTAAGAATTTTACCCAAGGTCACACACCTGGTAGGTGATATAGGTGGGATGGAAACCCTAGAATGCCAGAATTTGCACCCCCCCTTTTTAATTTGATGCCCTCTCTCCATTGTATGTCACCTTTATATCCCACCCCTGGCTGGTTCTTGGCACGCAACAGATGCTGATTCCATGGAGAGTGACTGATCCGCAGACATCCTGATCCTTCAGTATGCGCCTCCCTCTCCAGACATGGAGGACGTTTTACATTCTGGGTGGTGGGACTCTTGGCTGCCGCCAGCTCTGACATTTGTGAACACCAGTTTAGATATGCAGTTCTTGTGCATTAGGTCATAAACTGTTTGGCAGGAGTTGGAGGCAGGGGAAGAAAACATTAGCAATTAGCTCTAACTTGATAAAAGTAAACCAAACAAACCCAGGCCCAAGTGCTTTTCAAAACACACAAGCAAATTTCTCCAAGTCTCACAAGTTCTTTCTTGTAAGCTCCTTGAATAACAACAATTATTCAAGGTTATAAATAAGTTTACATTCTACAGTCCAAGGAGCATTCCTATGCCAGTTATATCTCCTATGTGGAATAGCTACTTCAATTATGTTTGTGGTTTCATTGTCTCTGAGTGTGAAAGCTCCTTTATAAAGAGATGTGGAGTTACTGTGGTTCCATATTAGTTAGCACCAGTTTGAGTAAAGACATAGTCATTCCATATTTATTTATTGAGCACTTGCTATGTGCCAGACCCTTTATTAGGCACTGACAATTCAATATAATTAAGGCAGAGCCGTGACTTCAAACTGCTCGAGTCCAGGGGCAAGAAGATGAACAGCTAAGACATCACATGGTAAGTGGCAGCACAGAGGAGCATTCCCCAGAGAAGATGTTTCTGAGACCTGTCTGAAAGGATAACAAGGGCATATGAGGTCAGAAAAGTAGGAACAGTTGCTGCAAGCCATGGAAATAGCATATGCAGAGGTACAGTAATCAAGACAAAAAATAAATAAAAATGAGACTGCACATTATTTTATAAAGTCTGAAAGGACTATTAGCAAAGGCAGGAGGGTGGGTAACCTCACAGATGCTAGTGAGAGTGTTAATCTATTCAAATGAAACAAGGAAGTCCCGAGTAAACGGGGCTGTGGAAAGGCTTGCTTTCTTTAAGGAGAATCCACAGGGATATGAAGCGTAGATGAAATTTGCTGGTCTCAAGCTCTAAAAGCAGCTCTGGTTAGGCTGTTTCCATGTGGTGCAGGCTGAAGCTCTGGATCCCCAGTGGAGGTCGGCTGAGCCTGGGAGGGAGCAGAGAGGTCCACAGACCCAATAGGCTCCAGGCTCCACTCATTCTTGCCACCTGAGTCCTGGTGCCAAACCTCAGAGCTGCAGGTAGAATGTTGTGGAAATGCTATTTCAGTTCCTCTGCAAACAACCATCCCATAGTCCTTGCAGAGGAACATCAGTCACCAAGCCAGACGTTGAGATTCTCATCCTCTGCTGCTTTAACACTATCTTGGTTCCACGAAGTCTTGTTTGCAGTTTTATTGGGGAGACAGTTAAGTGTGTGTGTGTGGGGGGGTGGGGGTGTTTATACGTTTTTATATTGCATACCTTGTTTTTAGAAAATTCGCACTTTTTTATGGTTGAACAAAGTGGATTTTAGAGATCCAGGGATACGTAGGAGAGGGATAATAGCAATTGATTGACATATTGCCATTCATCCAAGTGGCTGAGTTAAATTTGCACATCAATCCTCCCAAAACTCTAAGGACAGACAGTGGAGAACATGCAGAAGTAATAGGCAAATAGAATCCTGTGATGAAATGAAATTTCTCTTTAATGAGTCACAGCACTTGATTTTGGAGGCTTTGGATAACCATTGCGGATTGGTGGCAGGATTGTAGTGGGTTGATATCTGTATTTCAGAGAGGTAATTCTGGGCTTCCTGGGGATGAGAGGCAGTGGGGGAGAGACTGGCGATGGGGACCAGCGGGTGATAGACAAGCACTGAGAGGTATGTGTTGCCAAGGGAAATATGAGGCTGACCAGGAACGAGAGACAAACTGCAGGCCTGATAGAGCCTTGATGACTGACTGGCTGTGGGGGAAGAAAAGGATCATGAAAGAAAAGTGCAGCTTTGCTAGCCGGGTGGATGCCCTGCCCTGCGAGACTGGAGACCGGAGCAGCCGTGGGGCCAGTGCTGAAAAAGCAGAGGTTGGCCAGGTACTGAGTTGAGCCAGGGGCGGTTGATTTTGAAGTACCCATCTACACATTGAGCAGGGAGGGGCTTTCCTGGGACCTCCTCGCACAGTGCAGTTACCCAGTTTTCACAGTTGTGTGAGCCATTTTAAAAATATTTGAAATGAATCACAAATTAAAAAATGAACTGAACTAGATGTTAATCAAGCCTTCTCTTACTGTGGATAATTCCAAAGCCACTCTCTCTGGAAGGCATGTTTTTCTGTTTGTTACCTTTCAGTGAAGAAGGAAAATTAGAAGACATTCAACAGCTAATATTCACTTCAAATAGAATTAAAAACCAGAAGCTCCAACAGTTAATTTGTAGCACATTTACATATAATTTCTCTCCACTGAACAGAATTAAGAATTCCTTTACTACTTTGTGGTGCAGATGTTCCAAAACAATGCACACCACAGGTTTTGTGCTTTCAGAATGGGCGGTATGGGTTCCGATGTGGTGAGCCGGATTCCACAAGCGCGACTGAATAAGCGTAATTGCTCTACAGACACATCCAGTGTAGCCGTTATTGATAATGGTTGTAGTTAATTGTGAAACCAACTGTACCCCCTTTATTCAATCTCTGTCTTAAATTCTGGCTCACAATAATCTTTCCTGTATCAGGATATATTAGTTATATTGTTAATATTAATCCCATAGTTTTCCATGGTGATTAGCAGGCAATTATAGTACATTTTCAGTTATTAGCATGTGATTATAGGATTTTCATCTGTGCCCGAATATAAATGTATTTCTTAAGAGCTGATTTTTAAATTGTGCTCTGTTGATAATAGTTTTATATTAAGGTAAAGCTTTCTGTGAAAACTTAGGTTTCAATGAGATCAAAACACCTCTTCAAGTTTGATTCTCCACAGTTCTCTTTGCGCAGGTCGAAGGAAGCCTTTCCAACGACTCTGAAACACAGAGTTTAGCTGACCACAGTGAATTATTCAGGTTGGCTGTTCTGTCCTGGCCTAGAGGCTCTTTTCAATCTGGAGTCATACTCCACTTTCAAATAGGAATTTTAATTAAAATTAAATAATATTTTTTGCTTTGAGTTTTTTTTTTAGAGGAAACTGGCTTTGGGTGTGCCTGTAGCGTGCTTTCTTGCAGTGTTTATAGCCAGTCCTGGGCTGGGCCCCTCTGGGAGCTGAGGGGAAAAGTGGGAGGGTGGAGACTTGAGGTGGTATGTAGGAAGAGACAACTTCGCCTTTTCAGAGGCCAGGTAGCCAGGGAGTGTACATTCGTGGGCCACGCAGGCCTAGGAGACAAGAGCACCCAGCAACTGGCCATTCATTCTCTGCACCAGGGTTTCCCACCCTCCCGCCTAGTCCAGTTCCCTGGTCAGAGGGCCATCCTCCCCCCAGAATTATCCAAACCTGCTTTCTCCCTACAGTCTGAAAAATGTGGGTCTTCTCTCCTTTAAAAATTACTCAAGTAAATGGAATTTCATTTTTAGATGCGTTTCTAGGCTGTTTCCATACTGCTGAATAGATATGAAAAGCAAATTTAACTGAAAGCCAAACCAAACCTCTTGAAAGCCCCCAACTTTAAAAACAAAACCCAAGGGCCGGTGAGAGTCCAGGCTGCGAGTCAGAGCTAAGTCAGAAGCGCGAGCTCCATCCCTGCCTCCTCCCCAGGACCTGTGCAGCGGGAGCCTGCCTGCAGTGTGGGCCCGCAGCTGCCCCACTGTGGCCCAGACTCTTCCTCTCTGCTCCATCAGCTCCAGCTGTTACCGCACACGTGGGCAGTGTAAGACGTGCTCTGTTTTATAAAGGAGTGTTGGAGCCGTAGCTATTGAAAATTCCTTTTCATCTTCAACTTTGGTTAGAAAACATTTATGTGATAAAAGTGTGGTAGGCTATGAAGGTTAAGTAATTTAAAACGCTGTAAAATGCAATTTCACCTTCAACTTTGGTTAGAAAACATTTATGTGATAAAAGTGTGGTAGGCTATGAAGGTTAAGTAATTTAAAACTCTGTAAAATGCAAGTATTCTTTACATTTAATATTTGTTCAGGCAGAAATTTTTCAGTAATAATTGAGCCACTGTGGGTTTTCATTTAATGCATGCATGTCTCAGTGTGAATCCTAGAAACTCATTCTGTTGGGGCCAACACCCCTGGGGAGAATCACTCCCCCCCCAACTCTCCCTCTCCCGCTGGTCCCCGGGGTCCTCCTGCTTCCCCTTAGGGAAGAGTCCAGATCCCAGCCTCAGCCCCAGCCCCAGTCCCTGATCCCTGCAAACTCTCTTTTAAGCTATTGCTGGGTTCTCCCCTTTCCTTCCACACCACATTTCTTAAGAGAAGCGTACACTTTCTGCCTCACATCCTAAACTATTGCTCATGTCTCAACCCAGTGTATTTTATCTTTTATTAATATTTTTAATTGCCAAATCCATAGGGGTAATTCCATTTCTCACTACTTTTTCCTATTTACTTCCAGCCTCTCCATTGTTCCTTTTCTAGGATCCTCCTTGCCAAGAATGTCCCTCCCTGTCTCCTTCACCTGGAAGACATCTCACACTTTAAGACTTTGTTCCCCTGTCCCACTTGGGTGAGCTCTTCTTAATCTTCCCAGGTAGAGTCAGCTGCTCCCTCCATGGGCAGGGATTAGATTTTGACAATAGCACTAAGCCATGTTTCATTTGGTTCATCAGTTTACAATCTGTCTATCCCACTAGATGCTGAATTTTTTTTTTTTTTTTTTTTTGAGACAGAATCTCACTCTGTTGCCCAGGCTAGAGTGCAGTGGCATCATCATAGGTCACTGCAACGTCCAACTCCTGAGCCCAAGCGATCTCCCTGCCAGAGCCTCCCAAGTAGCTAGGACTACAGACACACACCACCATGCTAGCTAATTTTTTTGTAGAGATGGAGTCTTGCTCTTGCTCAGGCTGTTCTAGAACTCCTGGCTTCAAGCTATTCTCCCACCTGAGCCTCCTAAAGTGCTAGGATTACAGGCACGAGCCACTGTGCCCAGCCTAGATGCTGAATTTTAGAATGGAGATTTTTTTTTTTAACCTTTATATACCCAGCACCTGATAGAGAACCTGGCACAGAATAGATAGATGCTCAACCAATGTTACATGAGCACATTGTCATGTGTGGTTTTGTGTATTTAGGTGACAGTTCTGATAAACAGGCACCAGTCCAGTTAAATGGGAAATCTAGCTGGGATTGGGCTCTCTCTCCTTTCATGCCGAAAGAATCATCTTTGGTAGTATTTTTCTGGATGCTAGGGGGATACATGTGCTTTTGGTATTTTAACTTCTTATATGTAAACATTATTTTATTATACCATAGACCTTTTGATAAAACCTAGACACCTCTAAGACATAATTGCTAGCATAGAAACATAATATATATACTGATAAACCAGGGGAAATTTCTTCTTTTAAACTTATCTAGAAATTATTACTGTTTCCCCAAAGCAAGCAACTGAGAAATTGTTTAAAGGAAAACTTTCAAAAAAAAGAGTAGGTAGATTTGGAAATTAAAAGTTATAATTAATGTGGCCCTTAACCATTTTTTTTCACTGCTCCTAGGAAGTCTGTTTATCTGGTCCCAGGACATTATTGTTTAATAAGCTTTTTCTGATAGTTTTCTTATTTCTGGCAATTTTATAGCCCTGAGTGGTTAATCAGAAGGAATGTTACAGAGAGGATGAAAGCATGGAATGGATGCTTGAAGACCCCTCTGAGAGTCTGTTTTAGTGAAAGGGTAAAGCTATTCTGTAAAGCGATACTGGTTTAGATGAGATTTCAAAATTAAAACACATACATACACACACACACACACACACACACACACACACACACACACATCTAAAACCGCTAATAGATCTACCGTGTTCAGTACTGTAAAATGCTGTATTTCTTGTCTTCCATCTTTTTGTTCCCGTCTTTACTGGGCACTGAGTTGTTTTTCTTCTAATTGGTGGGACCTTTGCTGTATCCATAGATACAACATCATGCTTTCATTTCAAACATGGAACTTATACTTTTATTTGATTTCATGTTTTTTTGCTTAGGACCTAATTATTTGCTTTTAATGATGAAACCTCAGGTACTTCCATAGTCTTACATTTTTAGAATTATTGGATTGGCTTAAAAATGACAAAAAATACCTGGAGATACAGTCCAATAGTTTTGTGAGACTCATGTATTTCCTGAACAAAACTACAGAGCTAGTCTTTTTTTTTTTTTTTTTTGAGACAGAGTCTCGCTCTGTTGCCCTGGCTAGAGAGAGTGCCGTGGCGT
>NW_012144966.1:2366584-2369237 GCF_000956105.1 Propithecus coquereli | reverse complement strand
AAGTGTTTATTTTTAGCACAGGACCAAGCCCACACTTGGCTCTCAAAAAATGGTTATTATTATTATTGTGATGATGATGTTATTGTTATTTGCCCATGGCCAGGATCAAATGATGGAAATACATTTAGTGCCCCTAAGAATAAGCTCAAATGTCAACACATTTAGGGAAACACAGGTTACCTCTGACTTCGTAAAGCATTATAAAGGAAATAATGAACTCATTAGTGAGTTCGTTTTGAGTCATTTAGCTTTTAAGAAGCTGCTGCTTTGATTTTGAAAACAGAAAAAATTCTCGGAACGCACTTAGACTAGAGTTTATTTAGTCTACCTATTTCAAGTCAGAGCGAATGCTCCTAGAATGACTTTGTAGTGTCCTGAATCTGAGCCGATCCTATGTGGCCTTGCAGACAGGAGGAAGCCGATATTTGAGGACAGGTAGGATAGGGGTGAGTATTGGTCCCATCACCCACTACGGGACTCTGAGGGCTCTGTTCTCTGAGCTCTTGTCGCTGTTTCATAGCTGAGGAAATACAAGTTCAGAGGGTTCATTTAACTCACTGAAGGTCACGGGGCTTGGTGGGAGGAGGACAGAAAATTAAATTCGTTTCCGTGTGTCTCCACCTCCAGGGTCCTTTCTCCTTGTGCCATGCTTGCCATCCTGTAAATGGACTTGTAGTACCATATGACCCCCAAATATATAAACTAGCATGGCTAAATTCTTAGCTTTTGTAAAAAAACATCTTGTTAGGCTGTGGCGAGTGTGCACTGAATTGGTAATAGTGCCCAGAACTGTCTTCAGCATTCCAGCCTCATTATTTCACTAGCCCAGACAAAATCTGCACCTTTCAGGAGAGAAGCAATCTTTATATTAATTATGCCACTCCTTTTAATCTCCAACAATATATACAAAAAATAATTAAAAGGGGTAGTTATAATTTACCAAGCATGCAAAGCTTAATTAAGGTGAAGGAATTAACATTTCCTTTGACGGCATTCCAGGATCACGCTCAGACCTACAATCAGTTTGATGAAAACTCTGTCTACAAAAGTCTGAATTTAAAAACTTATTAACAGACCAGTGATTATATGCAAAAGAAAAAATAAAAAAGATAACAAAAGAATCCACCGTCATACTTCCCATAACAATTAAAACAGAATTGAATCCCATAATATCTGTGCAAAATATAACTTGCCAGAAACAGTATAGAAAGCATTGCACATTCTCTCCTACTCAGCAGTCCTTTGCTGAAGCACCATAAGGTTTATCATCTTTTTCCCCTGAGGCCAACACCGACACCTCTTGTTTTCTTAGAAGGGCTAGCTCTTGAACTTTTCTTTCAGTCTTTGTGGTGCTTGCAGTGTGTGGAGATATTACCTTGTTGTCCTCCTCTCTACTAAAGCACCTTAACCTTGCTTTTCTTTGTCGAGGAATTTGCAGTGGTCCCAAAATGTCCAGTCTCTCTGCCTCATCGAACTTGCGTCCTCTCAGTGCTTCTCTACAAGCTAGTAATCATTGTGGGATGTGCCATGATCCCCAGACCTGCTGACAATTTATTGTTTAATTTGCAAGCTAAATTTGCAAGATAAATATAGGCAATGGTTAGAAGTATGGCCTTTGGCATCAAACAGACCCGGATCCAAATCACAGATTGGCTTGTTACCAGCTGTGCGATTTTCCACAAGCTGCTTAACGGCTGTGTAGAAGGAGGACGCTGATACCTACCTCATGGAGTGGTTGCAAGGATTAGCTAAGGTAATGCTGGCCAAACGCTGGGCATTGGCTTGGCACAGGTGAGTCCTCGGTTTGTGGCAGTTATTATCCCAAGAGCATTTGCATTTTAATGCCAGGAGATGACAATGCCTTTATCTGAAGGACTCAGTGTTTCCAGGTGGGATTCCAGGCATGAGAACAAGCAGACACCTTGGAGCAGGTGGTGCTTTAGTCTCACTGTGTGTAGTAACTGCCTGTCCTCCCATATGTGGTGTTTGGTCCTCCCAAGAAGGGAACTCTTTTGGGAAGAAGAACTGTCACATGGACTTCGTTGATAGTTGACACAGGCTCTGTATGACAGATTAATGCTTTCTAAGACTGTATGGGGTGTAAACCAAATGCACCCGAAGAATCCAATAATTAAATTACCCCTTTTAATTATTTTGGCCTTTCCATTTCTGTAGATCAGTGTTACCCAAAGTGCTGTCCCAGTCCAGCAACATCAGCTCCATTTTAGAGCTTGTAAGAAATGCAAATTCTTGGCCACACTCCAGGCCTGTGTAATCAGAACCTCTGAGAATGGGCCCAGGCATCTACATTTTACCAGTGCTCTCCAGGTGACTCTGATGCACCCCGAGATTTGGGAAGCACTGTTACAGAATAGCCTCACAAGCCTGGAAGCTATGGGAATCCCGCAACACTCACTCCTTTTGCTTTGGGGGCATCCTAACAGGCCCTGGAGAATGTGCATGGCTGTGTATTCCCACACTCCTCACTCTGGCAATCCAAGGACACACACAGCCTCACAGAGGACCCTGGAAATTTTGGTGCTCTTACTAGCAACATGCCATTAACAATGAGATCAACTTCATTCTCGTTTCATTAGACAGACTCCCATTTCTTTTCCCTGTGGTTTCATTCTTTTTGATAGTTCAAGCTAGT
>NW_012144966.1:2364097-2366499 GCF_000956105.1 Propithecus coquereli | reverse complement strand
GGCCTCCCAGAGTGCTAGGATTACAGGTGTGAGCCACCGCGCCCGGCCCAGAGCTAGTCTTTTTAATCAGCCTCCAGCATCTACTAAAAGCTTCTCTCTCACTGTGTCTTTCAGTAGAAACAAATTTGTATTTGCAATGTCCCTACGTGCAAATTTAGGCAAATTTAAAGTTTTTCTTCTTTGTTTACAAAACCTAAAACTTGCCAAGCTTTTCCAAAACTCTTTGAGACTGTAGAAGCCTAAATAAGGGGAAGCTAATCTGAACAAAACTCTTTGAACAGGCTCCAAGAATGTGGACCACCATAGTTTCTCTGCTTTTGAAAAGACAAGTATTGAAATAGCTCAGTGCTTAATAAAAGACAATCTCATCATTGTTCAGAAATCCTGTGAGGTAGGTGCCGTAGTAGCTCCATCTTACAGGTAGGGCAACCAGCTTGGTGAGGTCCCGTAGCTTTTCCAAGGTCATTGCTGATTCAAATGACCTTGCACCTAGAGTCCCTGGGTGCTGTGGTCAGCATCACCAAGGTAAATAGTAACAACAGCAGCAGCTTCCCTCCTTTGAAGGACAAATTTATCTTCTCAAAGAAATATACTTAAGATAATTATAATTTCAATTTTGAAAAAATATCAAAATCCTTTAGTAATGTTGGAATCGATGGAACATGAGTAAAAGTAAACAGGAATAGCAGCACGAGTCATTCAAATAGCAGTCAGTGCAAAACACATTCCTATAACAAACTAGAATGGTCAATGAGCTACCTCCCACCCCCAGCTCCTATCATGCAGGTAACAGATTTATTTTCCTATGTCAGGTAACTAGTTCTGTATATGTGATTGAGCCCCCAGGAGCAATTGGGGAGGTTGAAAATGGAGGTTAATCTTAATGCATCTTGAGTTACTGAAGGAGTTGGGCTTGTGGTTCATATTTAGTGAAAGACAATCCACTTGAGGATTTTTTTTTACAGTCTTTGTAACATGTCTGTGTACTGCACCACTAATTACCAAAAAGTCATTTCTTTTGTTTGCATCTATTCAGTCTACAGCTCGAAAGTACAACTATAAATGTTTGAAAAGTAATTCTGATACTGAGGGTTGTTAAGACACTAGAATGGGCTTTTGAGAGAGATCATGGAATGTCTTATAGAATAGCAATTCTTGAGACTCTCACTATTAATAATAACATAAAGTACCATCATTTGAGAAAGAGTTCAATTTTCCTTTATAAATTAGAGTTGGCTTAACCAAATGTTATAGTTTCTGGAAATACATCTGGAGGTGGAAACAGGTTAGAGAGTTTTGTGCCAGAGGGAGGCCTGTTTGTAGGTCTGAGATGAGTATGGCTGGTTACCCACTTAACTGCTAATCCTATGTGTCTATAACCTCTCATCCCCACATCTACCCCCAAGGATGTTAGTATACTAAGCAACGGCATGGAGAATGGAAAACTGGAATATATATGAGTGGTTCACATAGTGTACAAGTTATGTACCAAAGCGCAGTCCATGTCTTTATTCATTTAGAAAACTATCAGAAAGTGCCAGGTACCTTTTTTATGATTCACAAATTAAATTTGTGGACCAGAAACAAAATATTTAAAATTAAATCTCCCTGAGGCTAATGAGAAAAGTTAATCTCCCATGGACTAATGAGAAAAGTTTTATGTGAAGTCCATCCGAGTTACTAAATTCAGAGCTGCAAGCCATGGTGCAGGTATAGGCACACATGCATGTGTATTTACATGTCTACACACAGGATATGACCTATATTGTCACTTTGAAACAAGATTGCTTACCAGGACTAGCATTCTTTAAAAAATGAAATCAAATAGAATAAAAAAATACTAGCATACATGGAACATAGTTATAGACTACAGTGTAAAATGTTTTTCATACTCTAAGTTTATGGTCAAGATAATTTGAAAGCTATAACATTGCCTGTGTAATTATTTCTCTAGAAACAGGAAGAAAATCAAACACAAATAAAATATTAGATTTAGCCTAAAGAGAAAGTTCCAAAAGATTCCACCTTAAATGCTATCTGTGAGGGTATTCTAATAAGCTATGGTGAGTAAATAGTGATAATATTATTAATAATTACACCTTTAATAATATGAAAAAGTCACTCTATGCCAGTCACTTGTTATGTTTTCATAATTTCAGCCATCATTGTTCTGGGTTATGTGTGGAAAGGTCCTCATTTGAGAGGTTGTATATCACAGAAGTCAGAGGTCTCTTGCTTACTGTGCAGACAGGACTTCTTAGGTTCCAATCCCAGCATGACCCCTTATAAATTAACTGTGGGGGAGGGGAGTGCACTTAATGTGTCTGCCTGTTTCCTACTCTACGAAGTGAGAATAATGAAAAAAAAGCCTACCGATGAGAATTGTTTGAGGTAATGTTTGT
>NW_012144966.1:2359970-2361952 GCF_000956105.1 Propithecus coquereli | reverse complement strand
TGATAGTTGACACAGGCTCTGTATGACAGATTAATGCTTTCTAAGACTGTATGGGGTGTAAACCAAATGCACCCGAAGAATCCAATAATTAAATTACCCCTTTTAATTATTTTGGCCTTTCCATTTCTGTAGATCAGTGTTACCCAAAGTGCTGTCCCAGTCCAGCAACATCAGCTCCATTTTAGAGCTTGTAAGAAATGCAAATTCTTGGCCACACTCCAGGCCTGTGTAATCAGAACCTCTGAGAATGGGCCCAGGCATCTACATTTTACCAGTGCTCTCCAGGTGACTCTGATGCACCCCGAGATTTGGGAAGCACTGTTACAGAACAGCCTCACAAGCCTGGAAGCTATGGGAATCCCGCAACACTCACTCCTTCTGCTTTGGGGGCATCCTAACAGGCCCTGGAGAATGTGCATGGCTGTGTATTCCCACACTCCTCACTCTGGCAATCCAAGGACACACACAGCCTCACAGAGGACCCTGGAAATTTTGGTGCTCTTACTAGCAACATGCCATTAACAATGAGATCAACTTCATTCTCGTTTCATTAGACAGACTCCCATTTCTTTTCCCTGTGGTTTCATTCTTTTTGATAGTTCAAGCTAGTTGTGTACCTTACGATTGTCCCTTTGTGTGTAAATTACCAAAATTCATAAGGATTTGTTATACCAACTCAGGTCAGTTGGTATAACTTTTTAAAAAACCTGTTTCAACCAGTAATAACTTTGTTGCATCATGCCTGTTTTTGGAAATATTTAAGCCATTTTCCTGTCTATTTACCTGTCCTTGCCAAGCATTTTACAAACCATTGTATAAAACAGGTAGTTTTTATGTGGCCTCTCGCCTTTTTTAGGAAAAGAAAACTCCATTCAAAATTTAATATGTTCACAATTATGTGTTTTATACTTCTTTTAAAGTGGGGCGATTATTTTTCGGCTGTGGTAGCTATCATGCAAAAAGCAGCCATTCACTCCAGTCACATGGTTTCCAATCATAGAAGGGAATCCCAGTCGCAGGAGGTTGAATGGGGACCCTCGAAAATGATATGTCCATATCCTAACTCCCAGAACCTATTAATATGACTTTATTTGGGGAAAAGGTCTTTGCAGATGTAATTAAGTTACAGATCTCTAGATGAGATGATCCTGTCTTAAGGTGGGCCCCACTAACAAGTCCTTGGAAGAGAAGGGGAAAACACACACACAGACACAGAAGAGAATACCATGTGAAGACAGAGGCAGAGGGTGAGTGTCAGAGCTGCCAGTCCAGAGTGTCCACCAGAAGCTGGGAGAGAGGCATGGCCCAGATCCTCCCACAGAGCCTCCGGTGGGGAACCAACCCTGCTGATATCTTGCTTTAGAACTTCTGGCCTCCAGAACTGTGAGACAATACATTCCCATGGTTGGAAGCCACTAAGTTTGTGGTGATTTGTTATGGCAGCTCTAGCAAACCAATACAGCAGCTCATTGCAATACCTTTTACTGGTAGCAACTATCAACATTTGCAAAATTTGGGTGAAAAACTTTCTTGAGGAAATAAATTAAGGAAAGCTTAACACCAGGCTGCTGAGTTTCTCTTTCTATTATGGGTCATAAACCCTTAAGCAAACAACACTTACCAGAGGACATCAACCCAGTTTTCAGAAGCAGGAGACACATCCATTAGCATTTTATGCTTTGGACAGCTTATGCATGTGGACAAAGCAACATCAATGTGCATCAGCTGCTTAGTCTTCTAGAAAACTTAGGAAGTGAGAGCAGGGGTATTTTACCATCTGTAGAGACTAAAAACAAAGAGTAGAGATGAACAGTCATTTCTTGTATGAGGCTGGAGAGGAGTGCATGATATTAATCTCTTAGTTACATTTTCTGTTTAGAATGTCTATGGATCCATTTGTTCATTCATTCAGCAAATTTGTGGAGTACAACTTACATGTACGATGTTAAGCGCTGAGAAAGCAGCACTATTTAAGTTCCTGG
>NW_012144966.1:2347841-2357835 GCF_000956105.1 Propithecus coquereli | reverse complement strand
AACTTTATTTAAAATGTAAAGATACATAGTTTCAATTTAAAATTTCCCTAGGGAAACCATAGAAACATGACTAAAGGGCATGAGTAAGCAGTTTACCTAAGGAGACACTTGGTTAGCTACCCTGTTTAGGAAGAGATGCTTGGACTCACAAGTGGTAGAAGAAATGCAAATATAACGTCGGTTTGTACCTGTTAGAGTGGGAAAAAAGTAGAAATTTGGTGAGAAAGAGGGAAAATAGAATTCTAGTGAGAGACTAGGTTGGCAGACCCATTCTGGAGGGCCATTCCAGAGAGCACATTGAGTAGGTTTTTCTGTGATCAACCATCAAGTCGACACCCAGGAATACAGATTTTTATCACGGTGTTGTCTGTGGCACCAGAGAGTGAAGATCCCTGAAGGGTTCATCTCTGGCGAGAAGGGATAGGTAAACTGTGGTCGATGATCACTCCAGAATTCTATGCAGCCACAGCTAGAAACAGGGACATGACCAGCAATGTGGTTAGATCTGAAAAGGTCCAAAGCAAGGGTTGCCAGATAAAATACACAGTGCCCAGTTAAATTTGAATTTCTGATAAACAACCAATACTTTTTGAGGATAAGTATATCCGAAATATTTGCAAAATCTGGCAACCTTAGCCAACCAACTACAGAATATATGAAAATTAAAGCTTTGTACATAGGCCAATCAACATATTTCACATTTTCATATTTTCTCATATCAACATGTTGATAGCTATTGTATTTGCATGGGAAGAGAATGTGGATAAAATAAGTACATGTTACCTAAATAAAGACATAAAATAAAAGAGGGCCTTGAATGGATAGGTGTTGACAGTGAGCTGAATATAATTAATTCAACTCTCTGTAACTAAGTCCAAAAAGAAATTTTAACAAGTTTCCTTGCAGTCCCCTCGAATTTCATCACTAAAGCTAGATACTGCCTGGCTGATAAATGGAATATTCTGTTCTACCAAAAAAAAAAAAAAGCCCAATAGAATACTCTGGGCACTGCTAGCAAAATTAGGTAGCAAGAAAGGGAGTAGGTAGGTGACATAGGGTTCAGGAGGAAAAAGAAACTTTAGTAATTTTACAAAACTAGTAAAAGATGAAACAAACACATCAACTTAGAACATTGGTTCATAGATTTACTCTTTTAATAGACGGAACATGCTTACATCCCTATAGAGTAAATATTAGCAGAAGAATATTAGTGAGCACAAAACCCTTAACTGTTGCCATGGAGGTAGCCAGAAAAAATAGGCAAAGTTTAAATTTACCCGTTGGAAAATGATGGTTCTATACATGTCACAGAGTCACTTTTTTACAACCTTTTTCTTTTTTAATGTTACAGCTGATTACAAGGAGAGCTTTAATACGATTGGAAACATCGAAGAGATTGCATATAATGCTGTTTCCTTTACCTGGGATGTGAATGAAGAGGCCAAGGTGAGTGATAAAGTAGCATGGATTCATTGTTCAGACTTCTTACATAATGTGCCCATTCTCTACAGGTGTCGATTCTTTTTCAAAAGTCTCTGTAGGTGGCCTCCTATAAAAAGAAAATGAACCTATTATCGTTTGTCTTTTTGGAGGGAAGGGGAGAAAAGGGAGTGTGCTTCTCCTCTGTGCCCCCTGCAGAATGTAACTAGCCTAATGGTTCAGGCCCCAAGCTCCATCAGAGCACTTAGAGCTGGGAAGACTAAGCCACATGACCTTTTCTCCCTGCAGCTTCCCACAAAGGCCGCTCACAAGCCTCCTCCAGAGGCAGGGAAGGGCTCAGAGCTAATGTCTTCATAGGTGAGGGACTGGGTGGGCCCCCTGACCCCACAACCCCTTCCAGGCTTCAGCTGGTTGAGAGAGGGGTATAGGAAGCAGGGCTGCAGGTCTCTGAGCTTCGGTGACTGGAATGCAGCCACCACTGTGACCTTGAGCCACCTCTGTCCAAGTTGGTTGCTTAACTTTTTGTATTTTTCTGGGTGTCAGTGTGGCTAAGAATTGCAAGGGTAAAATCTCTGGCGAGGTGAGCCCTGAGGAGAAACTTCCACTGTTGCCCTGGTTTGGGTAAGAAAGTGGGCTCCTTAGTACCCAGATTTGCTTTTCCAGCCACGAGTCTCTTTGATTTTGCATTTAAGGAAAGGTCCCAGGTGAAACCTAAGCTTGCTTTCTGCTTCACTTGCATACCCTCTAGGAGGGTGTAGGAAGACTTTGTCTTCAAACTAATGAAAAGGTCAATGCAAACAACTCTGGTCAATGCTGTATTGTCTGTGGGCAGGGGGAAGGCTGGGTGAGCAAGGAAGTGAGTTGGGAGTTTGCAGGCATGACTGTAGGAGATGAATTGTTCAGTGTCTCATTTCACTCACATATGAAACAATGCAGATGAAACTGCCTGTAGGTCCAGGAAAGGTGACCCAAATGGGCAAGCAGTGACACTCCGAGTGCCAGCGCAGCCTGGGGAAGGTTCCAGTGGCTCAGCACCTCCCACGGAAGGAAGCAGGCCTTGCCACAGGATGCGAGATGGGGGCCCACACGGAACTGCAGGCGGAGTTTGTCTCTGAGGTCCACTCCCCCTGCATTTAAAGTTCCCTGCCCCAGACATAAAATGCTTTCAGCATTTTTTATATTAATCCCCTCAGCTGCCTGAGCTCCTTTCTCCTTTTCAGAATACCTTTCCTCTGTTCCTGCCTGACGCTTCCTCGGTGCAGACGACGCTCGCCCTTCCTCCTCAGGCCCTGTTCTCTGAGAGGCCAGATTGCGGGACTAAGAGGCAGTCTGTGTGGTGGCACAGTGCCAGGATGGGTCAGAAGCCTTAGCAAGTCATCTGACGTCCCTGGGCCTTGGTTCCCCCATTCGAAACAAAACAAAGCAGACAAACCCACATATCCACATGTCTCTGCCACACCCAGCGTCATGCTGAGGGTGTGATGCCTGATGGCCCAGTGCTCTGGGGAGGGAGGCCGGGAACCAATATCTGTACAACTGTGACTGCCGAGAGGCAGGACTGGACCTATCTCAGAGTCACTGGGAAGAAACCAGGATTGTGCAATGGGAGGAGCCGTATCAGTGTTAAAGCAAGCTATAAATGAGAGCTGTAATCATCGCCATAATTTTCGTTATCATGGAGTCTGAGATAATGAGTGCTAGTGGATGAATGTGTTAACCGTTGCATTTCAATGGGGACCTTTAAAAGAAAATGCCTGAACTAGAAGGGACAGTTTAACACTGGAGGCTTCAGGCTCTGTGGTAAGCCAGTGAGGTAATTAATCTGGAGTTGAGTTGACCTTTTAGCCCGGTTCATGCTGTACCACTCATTTACCATATGTAGGAGCTTACTTTTCTTGTCTACATGTGTGCATGTGGGTGTGTATGTGCACGCACACATGTGTACACACGTGCACACATGTGTACATGTGTGCTCCAGGCAGACAAGTTTAAGCTCACATATGCTTTGATATATTGCATGTTGTAGCAAAATTTGTTTTATTTCATTAATATGTATTTTTAGTGACTATTGGTTGTTGTAGTTGTTTGATGTCTGAGTTAATTAATAAAAAAAAAAGTTCCGAATTATTTTCTCCAAACTGCTGAAGGGCTCTTAAAAGAAAAATCATAAAAGTTAAATCCACTTCATTAGGGAGGCTGAGAGGATTTTTGTTGTTTATCTGCAGAGCCTAAGGCATTTCTTTAAAATATCATTGATTTTATAACACACAGATTTTGTTTGTAAAAACAAAATCAAATGGTTGTTGGAAAAAAGGTTTTCAACAAAGCAAGATGTAAAAGGCATTCCTCTCGCAGTGGAATTGTTTGTGATTTTCATATCGTGGACTTTTCAGGAGCAGTTTATTCGCTTTCAAATTCCTGTTGATAACATCCACACAGAAATCTTTTGTAGGCTTCAGGGCTGGAGTCCCATTCAGTGTCACATGATACTTTGGTTTGCGTGGTCAGAGGACACAAACTTGTGACTTATTGCCTTTGTATGGTGCACAGAATGCATATATGTATGTGTGTATTATATGTACTTAAATATTTCAGATTTTAACATTTTTAGCTCACATTTAATAACCAAAAGATTCTTATTTTTTAAAACCAAGTTTTTAGATCTTTTGGATAATTAAAGATTCTGGCAACCATGGGCCCAAGTGTTTGCAAGGAAATGAGTGGCTCTTTTGAGGTGCTGGCTGTTCTCTTTATTGCCTTCTCTAGCCTTCTCCATTCTGGAACTTTCCCTTCCTAA
The DNA here is from genome assembly GCF_000956105.1 of Propithecus coquereli. Taxonomy (NCBI): domain Eukaryota; kingdom Metazoa; phylum Chordata; class Mammalia; order Primates; family Indriidae; genus Propithecus; species Propithecus coquereli. Next base: position 2,353,598 of record NW_012144966.1, on the reverse strand, counting down.
CCCTCGTGGACATTTGAGTTTTCATGCCCTACCACATCCCCCCAGACAGCTGAGATGCAGCTTGGACCTTCATTGGCTTTTGGTGGTGGGGAAAGTGGTGACACAACGGAGCTTGAAACCGTAGGTAAGCTCGGTCCACCCTGTGGCTCAGAGGAACGGGTGAGCAGGGCAGCAGCATTCCCCGGCCCCTTGGTTCCTTCAGTCAGCGGCAGGCCAGAGGCTGACTCCTGTCACCACCACTGGAAGGAGATGCTGGGACATCCTAGTGGTAAATCTTGATCTTTGAGGGTGTTTTAAAAAACACTGGAAACCACTTGGATCTAAATGTGAATGCAAATCAATAAGTTGGATAACACCACTTGATGGTTAAAGATGAGATTTTTTTTTTTTTTTTTTTTTTGCACAAGGTTTTATAAATCATCTTTGAAGCAGACAATGTCAGAAGAGACCCTATGCAGATATACTTTAAGCCATGGCAACATCATTTGAGAAAAATGTCTTCCCAAGATGATTATGTTAAAGGACAGCTTTATTTGGATATTTAAGTTTTGATGCATTTATTTAAAAACAAACAAAGAACCAGTTCAATATTTGGTAGTCTTGCCACAGATGTATAATCAAGTCCTGATGATAAGATTTGTAGATTTTTCCAGAGCATGCTCTTACTTCTTTCTTTTGTTGCTGACTTACATTATATCTCTCTCTCTCACGCAACATGACCAGAAAAAAAAGGAAAAGACATGAAACTCTAATCATTTAATTTAATTTAATTATAGGAAAATGTTTGGCCAGGGAAGGTGTTAAAACTATTAGTTAGAATGAGGTTTGGGGATTAATTCCAGATTTGCCAGGTGTCAATTGCAGCCTGATTCTGGCAGAACTCTTGCTCAGTTCTTCCAGCTAGAACCGGTTTTGCTGGTTGTGCCACAGTGTTGTTCCGCACAATGACACAAGCGGCAGAAATCATCTCCAACAGGACCTGCTTTTGCCCTCGGGGTCTGTGCAGTCTGGAAGCCCATGTACCGTGACCAGGTGTCCCTGAGTTTCTGATGTCTAGGTGGGTGAGGTTCTGAGTGTCCACACTGCCGCAGTTTGGGAACTGATGGTGGACAGAGCCGGGTGATGCGGCAGAAAGCACTGCAGTGGGGTTCAGACAACCAGATTCTAGTCCTGGCTTTTGACTTCGCCTGTTGAGCTTCAGCTTCCTCACTGTAAAACAGTGGGAAGTGTGGGTGTGTGTCTGGCAGGGCATAGGGGTGTTGATGGGTAATTAAGGTCCCATCCCTATGATTCTAATGGGACAACTTCTGTGCCACATTCTCTCACATGACTCCCATTTACAAGGATGTTTTAATTTTCTCTCTCTCCTTAGCCAAACACTGGTACCTAAAAAGTAGATACGTTGGTCGCTAATCACCACGACGAGGAGTTCCCATGCGAGACCCTATTGAGCTATTGAAGCACTCACTGTGAGCTCAGATTCCTGGCACTGAGCGCTGCCTTTCTATGGGCGATGACATCACCCCCAGAGCAGGAGTGCAGCAGGCCCTAATTACAGGCTTCCCTTTCTCCCAGATTTCTAAGGAGATTCTTGAAACTGGCCCCTTATTTTTGTCCACTGCTGTTTTCTCTGTTCACAATGATTTCACGATTAAACCAACCTTGGTGTGCTACAAAGACCTGTCTCATGTGACTGCAGAGAATTACTTGAGCATTAATGCTTTGTGCTAACTTTGAGGAGCATGTTTCCTTTTTGTGTCTTTTCACTGAAACACCAAACCCCCATCTTTATACTTTACCCTTCTATGGTTTATAAACTACATAAGATGAAGGATGCTTCTTTCCATGAAACTTTTGTTAATCACTCTGCATCCAAGTCTTTTGAAATGACCTTGAGTCAGTGAAAATATTCACTACGATCAACACTAAATAAGGAAGCAAACAAATAAATCCACTACTGGCCTATCTCCCTGCCCTGTGATATTTAGAAAAATCTATCATAATTCAATAATATGAAACTCTGCCTCCCTGGGTTGTTCTTTGCTGCTTTCTAGCCTAGAACCTCTGCTTTCAGAAGTAGAATGATTACCTTCCTGAGAGGTGTCTACCTGCCCCTTCTTCCACCCTGGGTGTTGAGTTGCAGGAGGGGGCTTAGAGGGGTTGGCTCATCCAGCCTTTTGCTTCGCCAGATCATCAGTGGATGTTCTTCCTGCATTTTGGGGTTGGGAGGACCTTCCAGATAGGGAGTTGTTGCAATTTTAAAGAGAGCCAAGGACACAAATATGGCCTATGTTTTCATATCTGCCAACAGATTTTTGTGATGAGATTGAGGGTGAGCAGGGCTGAGAGCTGGTCAGGGTGGGCTAGGGAGCAAGAGAGGGTAAGAGATATCATGAATAATCTTCCTATACATCTCAGATTCTGATTCCACTATATATAACCTTTCGACATACCAGGCATTGCAAGATTGGGCAAATGGAAAAGTGGGATTCGGAACCCAGGTCCTTCTGAGTCCAGAGCCTATGCTGTTAACCATCCCAACAGCAGGAAATCTGATTTTTTTTTTTTAAACTAAAGCATGCTATGATTTTTGTTCTCCAAGAAATCTACAGGGTTCAGCTTGTGTGAGTCCAGAAAGAAAACGAGTGGTCAGCCCCATTTCCTTGAGTAAAGCAGTTCAGTTGGGTCACCCTGCTTTTGCCACCTGCCCTGTTCTCACACCACACTCACCCCATCCCCCGCCCCCCAAATGGGCTTGCTGGTACAGCACTTCCAGCACATACGGCTCTCCCTATCCATGTCTTTTCTTGCCCTGGCAGTGGTCCCCAACATTTTTGGCACCAGGGACTGGTTTCGTGGAAGACAATTTTTCCACTGACTGGAGGGGAGCAGGGGATGGTTTTGGGGTGATTCAAGCACATTACATTTATTGTGCAGTCAAACCTCTCTGCTAATGATAACCTCTATTTGCAGCCTCTCCCCACCACTAGCATCACCACCTCAGCTCCACCTCAGATCATCAGGCATTAGATTCTCAGAAGGAGCACGCAACCTAGATCCCTCGCATGTACAGTTTAAAATAGGGTTCACACTCCTATGAGAATCTAATGCTGCAGCTGATCTGACAGGAGGTGGAGCTTATGCAGTGATGCAAGCTATGGGGAACAGCTGTAAAAACAGATGAAGCTTCGCTAGCTCACCCCCTGCTGCTCACTTCCTGCTGTGCAGCCCAGTTTCCTAACTAGCCAGCAACCTGTACCGGTCCACAGCCCAACCCCCTGGAGTTGGAGGCCACAGGTTCTGGTACATTACCTGTTCGTATCATGCATATCATTGACCGGAATGGACATGGGCGTGAACACTTCTTGCCCTCCTCCAACTGAGTATGTGTGTGTGTGTGTGTGTGTGTGTGTGTGTGTGTGTGTGTAGATTAGCCTGACATTAGTGAGCCCCTCTGCGTAATTATTACCTCATTCTGAAGATCAGTGCATGCCTTTTAATATTACAATTCTGAGATACATCAGTGTTTTCTTCTCCATGCCTTTAGACATTTACTCTCCATTTTCCCCATCTCTCTGCATCCTTTCCCTGGTATCCTGCATTTCATTTTTATACTCATTTACATTATTTCTGTGCATCTTTCTTTTATATATATTTCTCTGTTATAAATAGTGGAGGCTGTTCTTTACTATTCTTTGCAAAACCATGCAAGAAGCACAATATTAAAAAAAATCCAACACATGAATGAGGATTGTTATCAGAGAAAATGAAGCTTGCGGAAAGCATGCAATGACTATCTGCTCTGTGTGTACAACTTAAGACGTTCAATGAACAAATACTCACATTTACCAAGCTGGTAAATTGGAAGTGAATACTTACACATATGCCAATGTGTAAGTATCGTTTTATAGATAGGTTCCTCTAAGTTTGGGTCCCTTTGGACGCTTCAAGTGAATTGGGTTTACAGAAGAGATTTACATGTAATTTTTGAAACTGTGAGAAAATGCATGATGAGAGGACATATTGATATTTCCTCTGGGCCCTATTTCCCTAAATAGCTTTGCCTTTATTGTCTTCCTGTCTGATTTTGCCTGATACCGAGGAGATATCATCTAAGAACTGACAGCCAGTCTGAGGGATGGAAACATGGATGTATGTGCTAAGATGAGTTGGCCGGCAGAGAAGGAAACTAAAAGTGCAGGTTGAGAGTGAAACATTCTCATCTACATTTGTAAATCCATCCTTAAGGAAGAAAATGAAGTTGATTTAATGCCCCAGCACTGCCCTGTAGCTGCCCTGGAGTTAAGGCTGTATTTGATGTGGCCTGGGTCCTGGTGACTACATCTGACCACACCTCGTATTGGTAGATGTAACTAGAACTGTCATATGGGGAGACTTACTGTTTCCACTGAAAACCCAGATCTCTTCCTTATCTCACTGCATGGGTCAACCCTTTCTCCTCCCAGTACTGTCTTTTCGAGGTCAGTAAGCCAAGCCTAGCTTTCTGCTCCGTCAGCTGCCACTGGAGAGGAGAAACAGTCTCTTGGGCCTATTATCTCAATTTTGGTAGCTCAGAAGACAGGATGGTGGAACTGCAGGGCTTTGACCATAGCCTATGAAAGGCAGTAAATTGGAGAAAATATAGGCCTTTTAACTTCTTGTGCACTGCAGATTATTCAGTCTCTGGGTGAAGAATAATGTTATGCTAATTAAAAGGCTGGCTTGAAATTCAGCACCAAATTGTGGCAAATTCATTAAGTTGTCTCAGATTTGTTATTTCTCTCCCTGCCGTCTTTCTTTCTCTGTCTTTCTCCCAACATTTCTTTTTGGTCTAAAATGCTTAGTCTGTTTTTACTGGACCCCCAAGCATAGCACTTTAGAAAAAAGTTTCTGAGGTTTTGGTATTCTTGATAAATTAATTGTACCTTCCAAAGGAATGTTCCTAAATGGAGCATTCTCTTCCTGCTGATCTCCGTTGCTGGACACCAAGGGAGAAAGGAAGATGTGTTCATACTAAGTTTTAGGATGAAAAGCGAAACCATAGGACTACCCAAAGGAGACTATACTCCTGAATGCCCTGTGAGTCCATGCCCTTGCTTATTCCCCACCCTTCACCCCATAGCAGTCTGATGCTTTTGGCTGGGGAATCCTCTTTCTGCTTATAAGACAGTCTAGGAGGATATGGGCTTGATAGATGTTACCAATTAAGGAAAAGTTATACCCCAATTTTTTTGCCCAAGTTGGACCCAATTTTGTATAGATCATCTTATGGAAGGTTAGAGAGGGCATATCCCATGATCTCAAAAGTAAAAATAGAGTTGGGGGAGGATCTTGGGGGAGGGGTCTTGAAAGATTGAGTTACACACTGCGAAGCAGGGCAAATGGCATTTTTATGTGTTTGCTGGGGTGTGGTGTACTGAAAAACGCTTTAAAAGGGAAAGGTAAACATTTGCTGGAGTCTTTGGTATTGAACTTAAACAAAGCCATGCCTTTGTTCCAATTTTATAAGGTAATGGATGGCAGGAAAAGCTATAAAGCTGGAGTTAATTCATATATTGCAGGAATAGTTTTTGGAGGCTATCTCACTGAAGATATCCACAGCTTGATCTTTTGTTAGAATGTAGAATATCCCATGATTTCTGGCCTGAATTTTGCTTAGTACTCTGTAACTAATATGTATGAATTGTTGTATTGTGCAGAGAATTAGATTACAGACTTGGGTTTCTTAAAATGACGGTGTGTGCATGTGTACACAAT
>NW_012144966.1:2269765-2346416 GCF_000956105.1 Propithecus coquereli | reverse complement strand
GGACTTAGATTCTGTCCATTTAGGGGACACAGAGGGAGAGGAGCCAGAGAAGGACGGAGTGGTGAGTGGGCACAGAGAAGAAGAAAGGGGAAGGAGGGGAGGAGGAAGAAGAGGAGGAAGAGCAGGAGATGACCAACGAGGGCCAATGGTTTAGGCCAGTGGTTTAGCCCGTGGTTGTTCAAAGTGCAGTCCTGAACAAGCAGTATCCGTGTCCCCTTAGGGGATTCTTAGAAATGCAAATACTTGGGTCTCCCACCCCAGACTCACTGAACTGGAAACTCTGGGAGTGAGGCCTGCGATCTGTGTTTTAACAAGGCTCCCTGGGGATTCCGATACACACTAAATTTGAAAACCCCTTGGTTTGAAGAAAGCAATGTCAGTAGTAAATTTACACGCATCAGTAATGTATTCGCGTGTACATGTGTACAAAGCCACACAGACTTGCAGCATTGCTCATGGGATGAGAAGACTGGACACAACCTAATGTTGAAGACACTGACATTCCATATGTCATGCTTTTTTAAAGAGAGAGAGAAAGCTGTCTTCCGATTTTATTGTTAAGTGAAAAAAGGCAGATGCAGAACTGTTGTGTGTTCTTTGCTGCCATTTGTGTAAAATAGGAAATGGTGTGTGTTTGTATATGCACAGCGTACTTCTAAAAGATACTCAAGAAACTGTTGGTTGGCTGTGAAACAAGTTTTAAATGTAAAACATGAACAGAAAAAGCCTAAAAGAACAACAAACGGTCAAAAAGTCAAGGGAGTGAATCTTTCAGTCTGTGCTTAAATTCTCCTTCTGACTGGGAGCTCATCGTTTCACCAAGCGGCCTGACCAGTTGTTGCGCAATGTCACACGTCGTCCTTATCCCGATGTGCCATTTCCCAAGACCCGTGCAGGTGACAGCACAGACTGGGAGAAACTGCTGCACTCTGAAGAGCAGTAAAGGTTCCTGCCTGAGAGGCTTCTCCCTGCTGTGGAGAGACAGATTTAATGCTTTTAAAACCAATTCACCTTAATTAAATATCTGTTTGTTCAATTAATGTGAATCGCAGCTAACCTTGGGATCATTTGAAGATGGCGTCACACAGTGCCCTGAGGGGGAGGCCAGGCAGCAGCAGCAGGAGGGCTTCCAGTGGGGGACCCTGGGGACGCTAAGGAAGCCGACCTCACAGGGACACTCGGAGGGAGATGGAGAGGGTGTGTTGACTGTGTCGTGGAGGGAAGAGCTTGGAGTTCCAGAACAGGGAGACTCACATGTCTGAGAGGATGGAGGTAACGTGGTAACGATGGTAAAACTCCTTAGGTTGTCATGACACTTTACAGTTTCAAAACACGCTGTCACTTAGGTGTCACAGTAGCAAGGTAGAAATTATTACAGAGGCCGGGAAGGTTAAACGCTTAGTCTGAGGCCATAGTGCCGGCACTTGCACCAGACACGCCATTTCGAGCGTCTCAGCAAATTTTTTTCTTGCTGTCTTTTACTCACTCGTGGTGAGTTGATCTCGTTTATTCCCTGCTTCCGAGGCGCTCGGCTCCCACAGCCACTCTTCTCTGCAGCCTCTTCCTGGCCTCACATCCTGCTGTGTGGACACCCGCTCGGTCTCGGGCGCACACCTCTGCTTGGCGGCCCACCCGCTGCGCTCTCGTCCGTCCCTGCTTTCCCTGCCAGATGCCTGCCGAGAGCGTCCTCCCCTCTCTGTGGCATGTCTCTCTCGCCCCGGCCTCAGGAAGTGGCGTGGACCCTCTTCACTCCTGGTGCCTTTTCCCAGTCCTCCCTCTCCTGTCCTCTCTGTAGCTTGGATGCCGGTGCTGTGACCACGGCTCTGTCTGCCCTTGGCCTGGGGGCTAACACGTGGCCTCATCCAAGCTCATCCAGTGTTCATCACTTGATCGCGGCAATGCAAGCATCTTGGTTCCTCCCTTTTCAGGCTCTTTCCTAATCTTCAGATGTAAATCCTCCCTTTCCATTAGACTGGTCTACTCACTGTCTTCAGGGCCAGCGTGCTCTACGCCCCCCTTCATCTCTCTTTCTCCGATCTCCAGACTCCTGCGGCAGATCTTCCCTGGCTGCTTTTTTTGAGCTCTCTTCTTTTCAAGTTCTTACAGCAAGTATAGTCTGGATTATTCAACTTAATATCTAATTATATACATTCCACAATAGTGAAAACTGCTGTTACCCCCATGCCTACCCCGTTTTCCCTGTGGGCAGGGCTCGACCATAGACAGACTTCTGTATTTCCCATAGCACCTGTAGATAGCTCCTTCCATAGTGTGGATAGATAGGTAGATTTTGATATAGATATTCGTGCCGAATATATAGTTGATGCTCAATTTACATTTTTAGAGGATAAATCTGTTCAGAGTAGCTAACTCTGCTGTCATCATTTGACAACTTCAGCTACTCATATTAATCTCAGCTCTTAGGAGGTATTGCTTATGACAGCAAGAGCATGGGTAAAGACGGAAATGTGTATTTACAAAAATAATCTGTGTTCTCTTTCTTTGTGGGACAAGTGTTTGTTGAGTATCTACGATAGGCCTGGATCTGGGAATAGAGTGAGCTTAAGGCAGACAAGGGCCCCCCTCTCATGAGCTTTTCAACCTCATGAAGCAGACAGATAATTAAACACTAATCAAAAACCAAAACAAGATAAATTCAAATAATGTTAAGTGCTATGGAGAGAATAGACAAGAGAAAGTTGACAGAGTGTGCCACACGGGTCATGGGCCAAGGGCTGGGAGGAGGAGGAAGAGGAGGATAAAGGCAAGGGACCAAGGGCAACATACGTAACCTAAACATCTGTACCCCCATAATATGCTGAAATAAAAGAAAAAGAAAAAAAAAAAAGGCAAGGCAGGTAGTTCTAAGAGTTGACGTCGGACTGAATCTGCATGAGAAGGAGGAGCTGGCACAATGATCTACAGGGACAGCACAGGGGGCAGAGGGCGCTGCAGAGGGCAAAGGCTCTGAAATGAGAACAAATAGAAAACACTGGGTACTTAAACGAATATGGGAAACTGATAGAATGCGTGAGTAAACCAAATGTGTGTATACGTGCTTCTGTGTACGTACGTACATACCCACAGTATCTGTAAGAGAAAAAGAAACATATTGTCGGGAATAAAGAAATGAAATAAAAATAAAGAAATATATTAATCATTCCCTACAAGTGCTATATATCTGGAAGTTTCAGGAAGTCTAGGAGTTTCTTAGCTCTTCAATAACATAGTGAGCTCCCTGAGGCAGGTAGTCTGTCTTATCATTCTGTGTCCTCATCTCCTAACATAATGCCAGGCACAGAGAGAAGACACTTAATAGCTATTTGATGGATTAATGCATGAAAGAAATGGATGAATGCCCAAAGCCAAGATTTCACATTTTGATATTGTCTGCTTTTAGTCTAGCTTCTGTCTCAATTTGACATTGCATCTGCGCTCAAATACAATCCTATCAAAATAGAAGAAAATGATAAAACGTAAGAAAACTATTTGTAAGGTCTTTAATAATTCAAGAACCAAGAAAAGAACAGATTAGAAAAATTGGCAAGAGCACATTTATGTATTTATATGTTTGTGAAAGGGTAGTGTGTTCTAATGTTAAAATTATTATTTCTTGTTGTACACCTTGTGCTCGTAATTTGGAGGCTAATGCATGTGCAGTTTCTTGGAAAAGAGCTTATTAGAATCCCAATCATCAGGAAATAAGTCGCTTTCTTAGTCTTTAATGAGAGAGATCTTAAAAGTGCAAAATACAATTGTTTAAAGAGAAAAATAAATACATCAAATCATGGTTGTCACAATTTTTTAAATCCCAAATTGCTTTCTAAATCAAAGGTAGGACCATTTATCTTAATGGAAAGCTCTCGGAAAAATCTTAGGAGTTAATAATCAAGTTAATGTAGCAATTCTAAAGCTCATTGATTGATTTGCATTTATTTTAATAAGTTTTACTACATGCATAATGCACAAGTGAGGGGTATTATAATCTTGGCAGTCACTTGTCTTGTGTAGGAACCACAAAATGGGAAATGTCATTCACATGTAACAAATGATTTTTATTAAAAAATGTGGAGCATCATGAGACTGCCCCTATTTCTCGGAAAGGTTTTGGTACATTTAGAAACAATCTTTCTATCTGAATCAATCTTTGAAACAATGACAAAGTTAAAATTGTATCTATTATCTGCCTGAATACACCCGATTTAATGAATTTTTTCTAAATAATAAATTCTGTACTATTAGAATTATAAGAAAACAAGTAACTGAGGTTTTGAAAATATTATATGAACATATGTAACATTCATAACTCTTGGATGACAGATCAATTGTTTACTGCATTTACACATTCGTTACATAATCAGGGCTCCTAATGAAGTGAAAATGAACTTTCTGTTCTTGACATTTGGATGAACATTTGGTGGGGGAAATCATACCTTTTCCTTAAGCCTCTCTCATACATATTTACAAACAGGTGCTCTGCAGATATACTTCCAAGGAATTTGCTCTCACACTTGCCTGCTGTGCATGGAATTGGGACATGGTTGGGTTTGCAAGATGAAACAAATGAATGCCAAAGTTTTAGTTAATGTCCTTCTATGACTTCCCAACACCCCCTGCCGCCACCACCAACCTGAGTTAAAGTTCAACCATTCGGGTTTCGAGTGCAGCACAGTGAGACTGTGACTGATACCACTGGACAAAGAAACTGCGCTTTGCTACTGGGTCAGGCAGCCAGGCAAGGGGAAAAGAGTGCCAACCCTATTATAAAATCCCTGCCTGTTAGGATAGCACTGAGAGCTGCCAACACAATGTAGCAGAGAAGGCAGATTTTTGGGTTCTTTACTTTTTATGGAATCAGGATGCCTTGAATCAAAGAGAGCCCAGTGGATCTTCTACTAAGGACCTTTCTCTATTAAGAGAACCTTATCTAAATGTCTCCCAGTAGAGTCCTGTATAGGGTAACTCATTTGACCTTTAAAGACCATCTCTACTGGATGGCTAGTTTTTATAGCTCCTCCAAGGAGGATTTAGTCTATTTATTGTAGTATATTGCCAGTAAACATTTATTATTTCAGTGAATCTAGTGGATCTGTCCTACTTAAGTGTCCTTGTAAATATTCACAGCCCATCACTCTAGCTCTTAGTTGAGATCGGAGCTGATAAGGCCAAAATTATTATTGCTTCCTGCCTGTCTGAGTGTGTGTCCACTGTGAGAGCTGTGGGGTTAAATTAGTGAGCCAACCACGAATCTTAATAGCTTAGGAAATGTTCATCGGAACACTTTTCTCTTCTGGCTTCTGTAGTACTAGGCAGGCTTTATGAGGGAGTGGAAAAAACCATTCTGTGTTGAGGCCCCTATAGACTGTAGCCACCCACAGGAAGATCTCTGCACGAAACACAAGGCCAAAATTATGAACAACTGCATAGCTCACCAGAGTGATCATTTGATTTGCTGACATAAAGCTGTGTTTATACGTTCTGGCTAAGATAAGCCAATTGTCAGTAATACCAACAACAATAAAAAAATCAAGTGTTCCTAGAAGGTGTACTCTTTTTTTTTTAATCTAAAGATTCCTTAAGAGCAGCACCATATTGTCTCTCTCCCATCTCGCCTCTGACTTCTGTGGTTGCAGGAGCCACAACCCGTGCATCTGTGCTAGTGCCTTGCTAGTCAGGGGCTTGGTAGCACTTCAGAAATATCCGCTGCATTAATGAACATTAAGTAAGAATTCTCTGCCATTAGGGCATCTCCAGGAACAATAGATAGCACTTTCTGTCTATGTGACTGTCATGGGCCAAATACTTTTGCCTTAGAAGTTCAGTTGGAGAATCAGCACGGTATATTCTTGCTCAGTTCCTCTGAATCACCTGACATTTGCATCTTTCATTGTTCTCTGTTTCTTTATCATTCCTCAGGATTTGTGAGGGTCCCACTTTGAGCCCAGCGTCTATGTGGGTTTGTATGTCACTATATACTCCAGGCTCTGTTCCGTCTTGGGGCTTCTATACACACGTACCTGTCTTTTGGACAACCTTGACCACTCTGTGTTGGTCATTGCTGGATTATTCATCTGTCTTCCCCTTGGACTGTCTGGCCCATGGGGCAGGGGTCTGGCTTTCTTCTCTATCCCAGGGACCTAGGAGTGTGTTTGACCCACCGTGGGCTTGTGTGGATGTTTACAGACTGAATGAGTGAACAAATTAATTAAAGAAATGAATAAAGAAAATGAATGTATCTGCAGTTAGAACATCTTTTTTTAAAAAAAAAAACCTTTTAATTGTATATATTTAAGGTAAACGTGATCTTATGGGGTATATATAGATACTACAGTGAAGCAAACTCATGTATCCATCTTCTCACGGTTACCCAAGTTTTTTGTTTTTTTTTTGTGGCAAGAGCAGCTAAAAGCTACTCATTCAGCATGAATCCCACATATGATAATACAATACGGTTTTATTACCTATAGTCCTCATCTTGCGCCTTGGATCTCTAGGTTTGTTTGTGTAGTTAGATCATTGTTAGGTACTTGTTTTCACACGGTGGCTGGAAGTGTGAGAGCCTGTGGCACAGGGCACAGGCTGTGGTCATTAGCAAGTCACTAAGACCTGTCATTTGGTCCTGACCACTCTTGATGTGGTGTCTTACCGGGGAGCTCAAAAATAAAGTAAAAAACGAGATTTGCAGAGGTGTAGCACCACAAATGAGTACTATGCCAGTTGTATAAATTACCAAAAGCCTACAGGCACAGGGTTAAATAGATTACATCAGCCAAATTTTTGGTAGTTAAGTCAAAAATTTGAAAGGCCTTTAAAATGCGGTCTGTGCCTATGGCTTCGTGGCTTCGTGGCTGCAGGATTGCTCTCTGTGGTGTCGCTCTGGGGCGAGAGGCTTGAGGATGAATGAAAAGCTCAGGGGACTAAATAAGATGAGGGTTAAATAATATGTAAGACGAAACGGTTTTCGGAACACATAATTGTATGATTTTAAAGCAAAGAGTGATTTAACAATTTAAGTAAAAGTTATACATGTGGTATCAAATGAAGATAGTACTAAGAATATAATGTAGTATGCCTGGTTCTCCCCTTATAATCTGGGTGCTGTACTTGTACCTCAATTCCATGATATAAATCGCCCTTATATGCCGTTGATCAGACTGCCACCTACTATGTAAAATGATGATAAATTTAGCTCACTTATACTCCTCCCTCTTTTCCTGCCAATATTTGATAATAACATTCTTTTCAGTTATTCTGTCAGCCAGTGCTGCAATCTTCAATGATTTCCTTGCATTTCCCTTTCTTCTGGATTCTGGGATTTCTGCTGCAGGCCAAGGGGGTCGGTGCCTTTACCACACTTTCTCCCTCCTGTTCAGATCTCACCTTTGCCAGTTTCTCTTTTGCTTTTTTCCTGTCATGGGAGTATATGAGTAGTTACACTCTGTCCTGCAGGGAGGGGTTTTTAAAGGTTGTTTTAAAGGGGAAATTGAAAACCGAAGACATTAAGTGACTTGTGTAAAGTCTCTTAGCTGGTTAATATTAAAGCTTGGACTAAAAGTCAGGGCATTTGACTCCTAATCTAGTGGGGTCTCTGTAGAAAAAACTCATTGATTTATTCATGAAATGTTTATCAAATGCTGATTCTCCACCACGCACTATAATAGGTACCAATGATACAAAAATAAGAAATGATTTCAAATCTCATACTTCATAGTCAAGTAAGAAAGACAGATGTGTAAACAAATCTAGGTTTCGATGCAATAATGTGCAAAGGAAGGTGTTATCTAATTATTTTTTTATCCCACAGGTCAGAGATTAGATAACCTTATATAACTATTAGAAGTGACAACTTTAATATGTTGAGGACACATTTATGCATATTTAAAAAATAAATAAGACTTTCCTGATATATTTTCAGGGAAGTAATTTAAATAGTCTGTTTCATGATCAAATATGAAAGCAAATTTTTAAAATAAATTTATAATTATAAATTATATATGTTTTATGTGTGCAACATGTTTTTATGTGAAAAAATAACAAAATATTTTTCATTTACCATTATAGGATTGTTTAGTATTTTGACTTCAAGTCTAAAGTTCATGCATTTATTGTAGATTCTTTTTATGGTGACTTGTGGACTTTCTCCTTTCTTTCTCTCTTCCTCAGATTTTCATCACCGTGAATTGCCTGAGTACAGATTTCTCCTCCCAAAAAGGGGTGAAAGGACTTCCCTTGATGATTCAGATTGATACATACAGTTATAACAATCGTAGCAATAAACCCATTCATAGAGCTTATTGCCAGATCAAGGTCTTCTGCGACAAAGTGAGTAAAGATGACAGTGTGTCATAAAGGTATTTTTGCTATTAGATATTACTTTTGATGGCATTTCCCTCTTGCACCTTCCCTTGTCTAGTTGTGTCAAAATAATCACTTAATCAATCACAGTAGGTGTGGTAATCTTTTACTCTCTTCCTGTTAGATATCTAGGGAGTCATCAGTCAACTGTATTTTTTTTTTTAGTTAATCATTTTTACTGCTTAGTTAATGACCAATTGACATTGCACGGTGTCTTGATCAGATCAAGCTGCTATAACAAAATACTACAGACTGGGTGACTTAAACAACAGAAATTTATTCTTCACAGTTCTAGAGGCTGGGAAGTCCAAGATCAAGGTGCCAGCCAGCTTGGTTTCTGGTGAGGCCTCTCCTTCTGGCATGCAGACTCACTGTATCCTCACACAGCAGAGAAAGAGAGAGAGAGAGAACAAAAAAGCTCTCTGGTGTTTCTTCTTCTAAGGGCACTAACTCTATCATAAAGATCCTATGCTCATGACCTCATCTAAACCTAATTACCTCTCCAAAAATCTCACCTCCAGGTGCTATTACATTGAGGGTTAGGGCTTCAACATATGAATGGGGGAGGGCACAAACATTCAGTCCATAATATACTGTGCTTAAGTCTGATTCAATTAGATAACTGAAATAGCAGATTAACAATCTTTACTGGGTATAGATGCTATCCTAGAATGTATCAATGCACCTTAATTATTTTATGGGTTTAATGGAGCCTCATCTAGAACTTTTTGAAATGGAAATAGTACTCATAAAATAAGTTCATTAGTACACATGCACTCAGAAAACATGTACTTTGAGTCTCCCTGAACCCCACCATAAAAGAGACAGATAATAGAATAGCAGAGCTTAACATTCCATGACAAGAGATACTCACAAGTCGCAAACATGAGTGGGACTAAGAATCAACAATATCAAGACCTGTGTGCTATCAGCATCTGTGAGGGAAAATAATGGGGCCACTTGATGACCAGAGAGCTGGAAACCTACAGAATTGCCCAAGGAACACACTGGAGAGTGAGGTGAGCCATTTGAGATTGGGCGGGAGGGTACAGGTTCTGTGGGCTCCAATTTACTGGTGAGTGCAAGCAGACTGTGAATTGAAATGTTTAGGGCTCTATGAATTATGAAAAGTTATAAACTGAAGCTCCCTTCTAGGACAAAACCCTGCTCTTGGAGGAAAAAAAGCCCTGCTGGGAGTAAAATCCAAGTTGAGTTGGGGAAAAAAGATAAAAAGGAAAAAGAAGGTCAAAATAAGAGTGAAGAAGAAGATTGGAAGGGACACAGGGTAGAGAGATCTCAGAAAATACAAGACATGTTTGTATCTCTTTGTGAACACACCAGACGAGGGAGCATGAGAGCCGTGAAGCTAGAAGAACTATCCAGGCTCACTTGTTTCATGTAGAAATGACCATCAGAAAAGAAAAAACAGTTGAATTCCACACAGTGTTTCATGAAAGTAGAGACTAGGATCAGACTGACTTCCCTATGGACAAGGAATGCATACCAGAAAGACATGCCCACAAATCAGGTGACAACTATAGCCTCATATTTCAAAATGAACTAAATGGATTTAAAGGAATAATAGAAGTTACGATGATCAAGCTAGATCACAATTCGAAAAAAATCAGATGTGAGATGTTTGGAAAATAGAATGATTTCAAAAGGGATGTGATGAAACTCAGGAAAGAATTTAGAAATAAAACATTCAAATAAATCAGAATAAAACCTATACTAGAAGCAATACAAGAGTGAATAAATATAAAAGATAATGCCTTAAGAAAATACAAGTTGGAAAAGAGCAAAAATGTAAAAATCAGAGGAAATGAAAAAAGAGGTGTGAAAGAAAATACAGAGAGAAAAGAGAGATAAAGAAGGTCCAATATACACATAATAGGAATCTTTGAGCAAAATAATAATAATTTAAAAAAGATGGAACAGAACAAATACTAGAAATGATAAATCAGGAAAACCAGAAATGGAAAGCGTTCATATTTAAACACCCTGCTTTATACTCGGGAACACTGATCCAGGATAACCAATACCAAATAGTTAAGCTATTGGATTTATTTGAAAAAAGAAAAAAATATTCTTTGGGCATCTAAGTAAAGTAAACAAAATAAACATTAAATCACTTACAAGGGAACTTTTGCCATCCAACTTTTCAACAACAACACTTTGTCATAAAACAATTATATTTAAGGTAATCACGTAAAGAAAATGTGAGCCATGGATTTTCTATGCAGCCAACTTGACTGTCAAGGCACAAACAAAACCATGGGGAAACAAAACAAACAAAATCCAGGGAATATTTCTTCTTGGGAACTCTAGTGGAGAACCAATTTTTGACAAGCAATACAACTATAAAGACTTGATAAACAGACCGAGGGTGAGCATTCAGTATATATCTAGTCCCAAATGATGGGAGAGACAGGATGGCGATATGTCCCGACAGTGTAGGCACCATGCACTTATTTAAAAATTGGGGAGGATGAGGAGGGTATATATCCAAAAAAGAAGAAGAAGAAGAAGAAGAAGAAGAAGAAGAAGAAGCTGACTAACTGTTTATAGGTATTAACTGTTAGTGAAAGGATACTACTTCATATTAGATCCTGGGGAGAGAGGAAGAGGGGGAAAAAGAAGTTAGTAGCTAATTCACTTTTGCCCATTACTCTTAAAGGTGCTGCAGTCAGTATTAAAGGTCTACTGTGCTATAAAATGTCTGAGAGTTTTGGCTTAGCAGTAACAGAGTAGACAGAGACATAGGCTCCTGTGAGCAGAGAACAGCAGAAAGCAGAGATGGTCATCAGAGGACAGAAGGAAAATGCATTAACTAGAACTGCACAGGGGTTTGGCACATGCAGCACAGCAGAAAATATCCCTAAAATCTCAATAGTCTTCCCCGGCCATGACGATTTCTGTGGGTGCCAATCATCCAGCCATCTGAGCAGCACAGCAATCTGAGGGACAGTCAGGCAGTTTCCATGATATAGATGCCTGGTAAGTCACCATACACAGTAGTCATATAGAAACAATGAGAAAACGGTGGGGCAGACTCTTGCCCAGAGTCACACAGTGAAAATGTAGTGGAGCCTGGGTGCAAATACAGTTCCAATCCCAAATTCATACTCCTTGAATTGAAAAGTAACTTTATACATAAAATACCAAAATGGCAACTGGTGATTCAAAACCTCGACAAAGAGCCAAAGTAGCCTTTAAAAACAAAACAACCAAAAAAATCAGTTTATGTCTTTAATTTAGCATATTAAACATTAAGGAAACATTTTCAAATGTTGTACAACGTGGAATTTTTTAAAGTACAAGTAATAAAGCTTTTAAGTGATTTGAATTCCTTTACTTTATTCCAGATATTCCAAGGGAGATTGTAGACTCTCCCTCCATGAATCCCCTCCTCGGAAGTAAGGAATAAAGTTAAAAGGGAGAAGAAAGGGAGGGAAGAATGGGATGGAGGGACCAGGCAATCCATTCATCTTCACCTTGGTAGTTGGAATTGAAAGTGGGAGAGAGGGCTTAAATTGCTCATACAGTTATTTTGTATTATAGTGTTGATGTAATAAATACCAAAAAAAGAAGATAATAGAAACATGCAGAATGCATGGAGAGTTATATTGTTATTCACTTATGTCCTAGAATAAGAGAGACTATGAGAAATTAAGGGAATTGTATGAGTTTCTCTAAAGATTTGTTTCCTGAAGTTGTGCTAAGGAGACCATCTGCAGCAAGGAAAGAAATGGTTGGGAGAACCACTTGTGTGAGCATGTTTGCAAATATGTATAAACACTGGAAAGAATCCTGTTAACAAACATTTTGCCACTCAGAAAATAGGTGGCATTTCCAATAACCCCTATTTTAAATATCAGTGCTAGGTAGAAAAAAATGGTTGGAGAATGTGGGGTAAGTGATTGGCATTTATTCCAAGTATTAATAGCTAGTATTGTAAAGAGTTCTTATTGGGTAGTTAGTTACATATCCTGATGTTAGGGCTGGGGGGTGGGGTATCAGGAAACTCATAAGGAGGAAATCTCAGGGTCTATGCAGGGTGGATTAACTGTTGTTACTGTCAGTTTCTCTAATAAGCTAGATACAAAATCTTTTGCTCTAATTTGTCATCATGTTTGCAGCTCTAATTTTAAAACCCAGGCAAAACTCGCCCCTGGGAGACTAAAAAGATAAATAAAAGTTTAATTTTTGTACTTTTCAAGTGGGTATGTAAATGCAAATGCTTAATTTAACTTATCTTTTAAAGCAAAAGAGTTGAGAGCTATTCCATTTTAAAGTTGTGAATTTCCTAATCACAGTCTAGAGTTTTAAACAGATGGAATTCCGCACTATTTATAGCTGTCCAGCTTGATTTCTAATTAATACACCTGTGAGATTGATTGCAGATGAAAATAAAGGCCTTCTCTAACTTTTTTGGTATTATGATACTTCTACTGAAATGAATATGTTTATGCATTAAAAATTCAGAGTCTATTTATATATCTACCTATATAGATACCTATGTGTATATCTTTGCATCTGTATTTAATTAGTTCCATAATCTTCCATGAAGATTTTGTATTATTGCAAACAATAGCTATATATTGCAGAAAAATTGAGAAATAGAGCCACTTTTAAAAAATATATTTTAGAGAAACTCTTTAAGCGTGAAATAAAAAATGAAGATAGACATCACCTCTCAAGTGGTGGCAAAAGTGATCACAATATAGTTAAGAACTCTTCAGATAAGTTTTCCAAATTCAACACTCTGTAGTGAACATTTAAGTGGGGGAAATTATTTTCAAAAGATAAATTTGGTATTTGTAGAAAATTATACTCTTTTGGAACCACTAGACTTTTTTGCACTTTAATAAGAATAGAAAGGATATTTTCTAGAAGCTTCAGGTCACAAATAATCATAGGAAAGAGGAAAGAAATTTTTGGAAGGTCTTGTTCAAGGAAAGCTTTATCCACCTTAATTGAATGTATCAAAGCTTCCCTGGATCATTGTGAAGCCCAAAGCTTTATTTTAGAAAGAAGAACTATGGTTCTTTCAAGAGTGGGTGATGTTAGAATTGTTTTGTCATGCTGATACCTGGGCATTTTGGGCAGGAAACTTATACAGAAGTGGCACCAACATTATGCATTATAGAGACCTATTCTGTTTTATGCTAATCCTTTACATTTGTCATATCAAAGAATGCCTGAAAAATAAGCAAGTGACTTTCCTAACAATCTACGTTGGACATACAGACATACTCATTTTATTGCACTTTGCTTTATTGCATTTTGCAGATAATGTGTTTTTTATAAACTGAAGGTTTGTGGCAACCTGGTGTCTAGCAAGTCTATTGGTGCCATTTTTCCCAACAGCATGTGCTCACTTCATGTCTGTGTGTCACAATTTGATAATTATCACAATATTTCAAGCTTTTTCATTATTATTGTATCTGTTATGGTGATCTGTGATCAGTAATCTTTGATGTTACTATTGTAGTTGTTTTGGGGACTCAGCAACCATGCTCCTATAAGACAGAACTTAAGTGATAAATGTTGTGTGTGTACTAACTGTTGCACTAACTGGCCCTTCCCCTATCTCTCACTATCTCCTTCTCAGGCCTCCCCCTGTTCTCTGAGAAACAACAAAATTGAAATTGGGCCAATTAATAACCCTACAATGACCTCTAAGTGTTGAAGTGAAAGGAAGAGTTGTATGTCTTTCACTTTAAATCAAAAGCTAGAAAGAATTAAGCTTAGTGAGGAAGGCATGTTAAACCTAAGATTGGCCAAAAGCTAGGCCTCTTTCACCGAATAGCCAAGTTGTGAATGCAAAGAAAAAATTCTTGAAGGAAATTAAATGTGCTACTCTGATGAACACATGAATGATAAAGTCAGCCTTATTGCTGATATGGAGAAAGGTTTAGAGGTCTAGATAGAAGATCAGACTCTCCACAACATTCTCTTAAGCCAAAGACTAATCCAGAGCAAGGCGCTAACTCTCTTCAATTCTATGAAGGCTGAGAGAGGTGAGGAGGTTGCAGAAGAGCTTGAAGGCTGCAGAGGTTGGTTCATGAGGTTTAAGGAAAGAATCTATCTCCATATCATAAAAGTGTAAGGTGAAGCAGCAATTGCTGATGGAGAAGCTGCTACAAGTTATCCAGAAGGTCTAGCTAAGATAACTGATGAAGGTGGCTGCACTAAACAACAGATTTTTTTTTAATTTTTAAAATTATTTTTAAATTCACTTCATGACCCCCTCTAACATGGTACTAAACAACAGATTTTTAATGTATATGAACAATCTTATATTGGAAGATGCCATTTAGGACTTTAATTGCTAGGGAAGATAAGAGAATGCCTGGCTTCAAGGCTTCAAAGCACAGGCTGACTCTCTTGTTAGGGGCTAAGGTAGCTGGTGACTTTAAGTTGAAGCCGGTGCTCATTTACCATTCCTAAAGTCCAAGGGCCCAAGAATTATGCTATGTCTACTCTGCCTGTGCTCTATAAATGGAACAACTAAGCCTAGGTGACATCACATCTGTTTGGAACATAGTTTATGGAATATTTTAAGCCCACTGTTGAGACTTATTGTTCAGAAAAAAAGATTCTTTTAAAAATATTACTGCTTGTTGACAATGCACCCAGTCACCCAAGAGCTCTGCTGGAGATGTACAAGGAGATTAATGTTGTTTTCATGCCAGCTAACACAACATCTATTCTGTAGGCCATAGATCAAGGAGTAATTTTGACTTTCAAATCTTATTATTTAAGAAGTACATTTTATAAGGCTATAGCTGCCATAGATAGTGATTCCTCTGATGGATCTGGGCAAAGTAAATTGAAAACTTTCTGGAAAGGATTCACTAGTTGCCATTAAGAACATTTGTGAGTCATGAAAGGAGGTCATAATATCAACACTAACGATAGTTTGGAAGACGTTGATTCCAACCCTCTTGGATGAGTTTGAGGGGTTCAAGATGTCATCGGAGGAAGTACCTGGCAGATATGGTGGAAATAGCAAAAGAACTAGAATTAGAAGTGGAGCCTGAAGATATGAGTGAATTGCTGCAATCTCATGATCAAACTTGAACGGATGAGTTACTTCTTATAGGTGGGCAAAGAAACTAGTTTCCGGAGATAGAATCTACTTCTGGAGAAGATGCTGTGAACATTGTTGAAATGACACAAGGGATTTGGAATATAACATAAACTTAGTTGATGAAGTAGCGGCAGGGCTTGAAAGGATTGACTCCACTTTTGAAAGAAGTTTCACTGTGGGTAAAATGCGACCAAATAGCACTGCAAGCTACAGAGAAATCTTTCATGAAAGGAAGAGTCAATTGATGCAGAAAACTTCATTGTTGTCTTATTTAAGAAATTGCCACAGCCACCCCAACCTTCAGCAGCCACCACCCTGATTAGTCAGAGGACATCAACACTGAGGCAAGACCCCTACCATCACAAAGATTGGGACTTGCTGAAGGCTCAGATGATTGTTAGCGTTTTTAGCATTAAACTATTTTCTCATTAAAGTATGAGAAAAGTATGTCTACTTTTTAGACATAATGCTATTGCATACTTAATATACTGCAGTATAGTATAAATATATAGTATAGTATATGCACTGGGAAACCAAAAAAATTGTGTGACTCTCTTCATTGCTATAGTCACTTTATTGTGGTGGTCTGGAACCAAGCCCACAATGTCCCTGAGCTATGCCTGTGTGTAAATCTCAAAAGAAATTAATTCTAGTCCTTTTCCTCATAGGAATAGTACAAAATAAAACATTAACTCAGAAATAAAATTGCTTGAGCAAACTTGGGGTGTGTCTTGGCTCAGTTGTAATTTATATAGGTAGATAATAAATATCCAAATTTTATTTATATTAAATGTTATCTTGTACAGAACTCCAAACACATAGAAAAATGCCTTATACATAAGTATCCAATAAAAAATATAGTTCCTGTCATTATACAAACTTCAGTATTTTGAAGAGCCTTTTCTTATATTTCCCATCTATTTGAACAAGGTGATGTCTGTGCATTTAACACTTTATGTGTTTTCTAGACACAAAAACTATACAAATCCTTAATATATCTTGAAGAGACTTCCAAAGCAGATATTTTTGTATTTTATCTCCCTATTTCCATGATCTATAAGTGTCGATGATAATTCAAAACCTCAAGTGAAATACTATAATATAATTACTCCCTTTGGTATTACTAGTAAGTAAAATAATTATTTCCTTTGGAAGTTTTTTGATATAGAAATGTATATTTAAATTATCTGGTTAAAATATTACAACTATCACATTCTAATGTGTAAAGCTCTTAGAAATCACCTGGCACAGAGTAAGTGCCATGTAAGTATGAGCTATTATTACTCATTCTTCCAGAATTAGCTTAAAAGCCATCTCCTGTATAACACCTTCATTGACCACAAACCCTCACATAGCCACGATTGGGAATCTGCTGTTTCAAAAAAGCTAATTTGATAAGGCAAAAATACATCTTATTGTTATAATTCAAACCATATTCTGTATCTTTTTCTGTGAATTGCCTATTCCATGACCCTTGTTCATTTTTCTATTAGTATGTCAGGTTTTTAATTTAAATCATTATTGAAATGTTAAAGATTTAACATTTTATGTGATATTTTATTCCACATATTTTCAGTAGTTTGTCCTTTGCCTTTTAATTGATTCTTTTGTTTTTGTATAGAGAAGGATTAAATTATAATATTATTGAATCTATCTCTGGTGTATATGATGATTTGGGGGCCATTTCTAAAGGGTCGGAGGTTGCTGGCCAGTCTGTGCTTCACTGCTCCTTAAATCTGCTACTGCAGTGGGCAAGAGTTTAGGTTGGGGGTATCTATCTGAATGTCACCTGTCTAGTGCGTTGTGAAAACATGGGTACAGATGGATTCTCTTGCAGCAAGAATGGAGAGAGAGAAAGGAAAAGGAAACTGTGTTGGGATGTCTTTATTTGGAAGATGAGAAGAGGAAAATGAGTTCGCAAAGCTGACATAGAAGAATGCTCAAAGAAAAATATTAATACAATTAGGGAATCATTGGAGGTCACAAATAAAAGAGCTACAAGATGGTGGTCAATTGGTTCAGTACAACAGAATTTGACAATTTGGCAAGAGGAACCAATAAAAAAGTCAAATTACAAGGAACAGAGGAGCAAAAAGGAGTTGAATTGACTAAACTTTTGAATGAGTAATATCTCTAAGAACATACAAAAATACTGAAACCAAAACAAAAATCATACTTGTTTGCACAAAGCAATCCTACATCTTGTGTGGTTTCCTTGTGACTCCCTTATTTCCACCACTGTAAAATGATTTTTTAAAGTTCCATAACAACAAACGAAGGGAAAATTTTACAGAGAATTCACATTCAACTTTAAAGCCCTCTTCATGCCTAGGAATAAATTTAATGGGTCAATGCTTCATCTTCTGATATTTTATTATAATCAGTAAAGTTACTTAATAGGCTTCACTGGGTTAGGAGACTGGGCCCGTTCTTTCCATATGGATTCAAAACTGAAGTTCTTTAAATAGGCAAGATAGCAAAAAAGGAGAAAACATGGGAGAGGTGGGATCTCTCGCAGGTCAGAAATGTGGTGTAGTTTCATGAGTAGTCTTGGCTTTCAGAGCTGAAGCTTCACCTTGCTGGAGGGATGAAAATGGGGCTGCCTGGTCTCCTTTTCCTGTGTACTATTTCATACCCACATGACTTTTGTGTGTGACAGTATTTTTGCATGCCTTGATAACATGCCTGGCACTGTCTGTATTTGCTTTTTCTCTGGCAGGGAGCAGAGAGAAAAATCAGAGATGAAGAGAGGAAACAGAACAGGAAGAAAGGGAAAGGCCAGGCCTCCCAAACCCAATGCAACAACTGTGAGTTTCACCGAGACTGACTTTACTTTCTGAGGGGAAGACTCAGGTGGGCTGGGTCCACTGGGGGAGCAGGTAGAAAGAAGTGGGTTGCAGGTAAAACTGTATGTGCAAGGCATGGCTTGCTTTCCCCTGGCAGTGGAGACAGGGTGATTATCCCCATGAAAAGCAAATAGAATCATGTGCACGGTGTGTTTGAGCTAGGAAGGACTTTGTGATATTATGGAGCCCAACATCCTCCTCCTACAGACAAGGTATCTTGGGTGCACAGAGGGACAGGAGGGTATGAGGGGACCTAAGCTCTACTCAAGGATGCTCACTTGAAGTCCATGCTCTTTCTGTTGGCTTGGCTGGAGTGGGGAGGTGTTAAAATGTGTTCACATCTATGGTATTGGGAAAGCTTCATAGAAGAAAAACACGAATTTTAGTTGACACTAGGACTTATAGTTGAGGGTTGTTAGTCATGTATGACCCTCTTGCTTATGGGTTTTGTGATTCCATCCAGCCTCTGATGGGAAGTTGGCTGCCCTACCCTTACAGAAGAAGAGTGACATCACCTACTTCAAAACCATGCCCGATCTGCACTCGCAGCCTGTTCTCTTCATACCTGACGTTCACTTTGCAAACCTGCAGAGGACTGGACAGGTATGACCTACCTGCTAACATCCACTTGCCATCCATTTACGGGCTTGGTAGGGTGGTCAGATAGAAGCACTTCAGGCAGTGTTGACCTTAAAAATAAAACCCACCTTCCATTCACCAGAAGAACAGTCAGTCATTCCTTACAGTAAATGGATTTTTATAGAAAGGAATATTTCAGAAGAGGAAAGTGACTTACTAAGGGGAAAAAGAGAGTGAGTTGATATTAGTAAAGTATTGACAAAGCAATGAAAGAGGGAGAAAGTAAGAAGGCTGATAAACTGTAAGAAAAGTTTTGTTAGCTTTGTCATGGCAGAATTATCCTGATGCAATAGAGCTCCACCTAATGGTGGGAAGTTGAGCTGCACCTATAACTTCATAAAGTTGTACAAGGTGAAAAATTCTTAGATTAAATAAAGTTCTGTCAACAATTTTTCCCTTAGTAAATGAACAGTTCCCATTGAATGGTAAATTATTTCACATAAAAAGAAAAATGGGATTGTAGACAAACCCCCTTAAAAAAATAATTCCTATCTTCTAGATGTATCTACAAGTGAACTGAAAAATCTAATATTAAATTAACATAAATATCCAATAATTAACATTATGGTAGCTCAAGTTGATGGAATATTATGCATTCACTAAAATTTTAACTATGAAAACTATGTAGCAACATGGGAACTTGTTATACTAATGTTCAATGGAAAAAAAAAAGTACGATAGCAATCTGTGTTTATACTGTGATCCCAAAGATTTAACTGAATTTGAAGGGAACAAGAAAAATGAGATATGGCTGATTATTTTCCTTTTGTCTTAGTATTATTTATTTAATGTGATAAATTGAAATGTGTGAAAAAAAGAAAAAAATAATTATTTCCCTAGCATTAGCCAGAATTGTCTTCCACCAAACCAGTCAGGTTTTAATGAATTTTGCATTGATTCATTTTCTTTTAAACCCAAAGTCCTTTGAGGAAACATCTGTTTTGAGAAATAGGGGTATCTGACACCTTCAAGTGTTTCTTACATTCTAGGTATGCAGATACTCATTGGAATTGACCTCAGCCTAGAAAGAGAAATCAATATCGACTTCACTCTCTCTCTCTGGAGGACATTTTGTCCCCCAGCATTCAGTGTGATGTTTCATTATATGTAGGAGACAAAGCAGTTATACAACCAGGGCTTTTTCGTTGCTATTCACGACACAACATGGTAATAAAGTATCTGTAGCTTTTTCTCAGAACACATTTTCACTGAAAATTAATTTAGCATTTCTATCTTGTATTAAACTTGTTTTATATAACCAGGGACACACAGGGGAAAGGAAGAGATTTATAATTTATCAAGATAGGTGTGCCAGCACCTAATTTTTTTTTTTTTTTTAGTTCCCAAAAACATGGTGGTGATTTGTGTGGGGAGCTAGGTTTCCACACCTTCCAGAAGAGGGGATAATTGAGTTAAATTGTTCTTACTGTTTAGTTTACCGTCAGGATTCTGGCTTCAGTTCTGTGTCAACACTGACAACCTGACTTGTTCGCTTGGCAAGATTTCTCCAGAACATATAAAGCTGTAAATGAATCTTAAGAGGAAAAGTGGCCAACCCGGCCGCTCGTGACCGCCTGTCCTCTGGCCTCTCTTGCCCGCTGGATGTCACGAGCCTGGCTCGCAGCCTGAGGCGGATTCAGAAGGAAAGCGCAGCCTTTACAGTTTGTTGGGTTCAGCAGTTGCAAAGCAGCACAATCACTGTCCCCCTGGCCCACCAGTGAAGTTTATCCTGCTATCTGGAGGCCACCCTCACAGAGCCCTCAGGCTGCCTCTGTGGCCTTGGATTCAGAGTAGAGGGGGTCGGTGGGGAAGCCTGCCCTGAGCTCCTGGCAACAAAGGAACACTCAGCTCTGCCCTAGAACAACTGGTGAATATGCTGTGGTTGATCAAAATAATATCAAAGGATTGCTGCCCTTTGATATTATGTCGTTGTTCTCAATTATACCATGTTACTGTCAAGAATTGTGAAAGGTCCAAGGTTTTACCTGTTTATAAGCTAACAGTTTAGCCTGTTCCAATTTCATGGATGCTGGAAGAAGACATGAGACTCCTGGGTCGGAGCCAAAGGACTTTATTACCGATAACACAGCAAGCAGCAGAAACTTGACGTTCGCATCAGTTCCCCTTGCACTTCGAGTCCAAGAGGACTGACGCAAAAGGGCCTGGCAGACGCTTTGCATGTAGTGAGTGTGTATCACAGTGAGGAATCCCGAGCTTATGAAGCAACCATCTTTTAAGAGGGCTGCTGGGACACCTCCCCAACCCTGGTTTCAGACATAGACATTGTTTTTCTTATACTGGTTAGGTACTTTGGGAGGCTGAGGCAAGAGGATTGCTTATGGCCAGGAGTTTGAGACTAGCCTGGGTATCATAGTGAGACTTGTCTCTACAAAAAATAATTAAAAATAGCTGGGTGTGGTGGTGCTTGCCTGTAGTCCTAGGTATTCAGAAGGCTGAACCAGGAGGATCACTTGAGCCCAGGAGTTGGAGGCTACAGTGAACTGTGATCACACCACTGTACTCCAACCTGGGTGACAGATCCAGACCCTGTCTCTTTAAAAACAAAACAAACAAAGTTAAAAACATTATATACTGGTTAGGTAACACATCTGCATTTGGCCATGGGAGTCAGCTTAGCTAAAGGAAAGGAGCTTGGGCATTGTCTGGCTGGGGATTTTAAGGCTGCCTTTTCTCAGAAGAGCTAGACGCCTGGGAGAGCCTTCCAGAGGCAGGAGAGAAGAGGCAGTTCCATGGTCTTAAAAGTAGGGATGGGGCAGGGATTGGCCGACTTTGACCTTCAAAACAAGACCCTGCAGTGGCAGGTCAAAGGATAGGTCTGGTTTACCTTAAGAGGGTGGGAGAGAGAGGGGAGAGCGGCAAGCAGTGGTGTGCCGCTCAGAAAGCACAGGGGCCTGAGTCTTGCTAGAATCAGCTGCATTGCAGCTCTGCACAGCTGCAGGGCCAGCAACCCTATAGTTCTCATGGTCAGTGAGACACCCCTGAGCCATACTTAAGGCACATCGGCTATGGGGCAGCAGTTCCTACTCACCCAGGGACACGGCCAGGAAGTAGGTATTTTCACTGTTAGTCCACACGTCCCCCACTCCACCCATTATGTCATTGGTTCTCCTGTGGGTTGGAATAGTCTTCAGACAATTATCAGAAACTAATATGAAGCAATAATCCAATGTGTAGGAGCTATGGAGACCTCTAGTCCCACTCTCCTCATATTGAAGCCCTGGTGATCAGGCTGCTTGTGTCAGGAATGCCTTTAAAGGACATGTGATGAGGGGAGCTTGGGAAAAACCGTGAGATGCAGAGGCATCATCTTGTTGGATAATATATGCTTGCCAGGTGTCAGCCCTTCTCAAAGCACCTGAGCCCAAGGAGGACACCTCTCCTCCCTCGTATTGTAGAGAACAGTCTATTGCATTGTCGTTCATGAACAATCTTCCCCCAGACCACAGGAGTTCTTGATATGGACTCAGATGCCCAAGTTCTATCCCAGGTCTTTCCAAATAAAATCTCTGAAGTGAGTTCTAGGAATTGCATTTATGATATGTCTCCAGATATATTTATGCACTCTAAAGTTTGAAAAACATGCTCTGAAAATTAAGTTAGTGCAATGTTCCCAACAGCTGACAAGGAAGAAATAGTAGGCCTTTATATGAGAGGAGAAGAAATGACAAAGAAAGGAAGGTGGTAGGGACAGTGAAGTAGCAGCCATTCAGGAGGGCAAGAAAATGCTTAAGAGAAGTCTGCTCCCATCTTTGGGTCACCAACCAACTTCACAGAGACCAAGGAGTCAGGCAGGGGGTGGGTGCATTCTGCCACCTTTAAAGAAACCAGCAAAACACAAGCCAACGTCAGGAACTTTTTCAGGACAGTCCAGATGCATGGCCAGTGCCATGCCCAGACCCTCCCTTACGTGGGTCACTCCATGTCTTCTAAGTGGACAGCCCCGATGAAAGATACTTTGAATTCCACACTGAAACTTGGGGGGAAAAACCCAAAAAGCAAAAAACAACTTTCTGTCATTGTTTTTGGTTTAAGAAGAAATAAATGTATATAACAACAGCCATAAAAAAAATTAAGAGGAAAATAGTTCCCGTAGAAATATGAGCTGATTGACTAGAATGACTCATTCCCAGAGAGTTCCAGGTAACCAGTTTTGTTATATAACTAGGTCTATGCTTGGCAGCATCCCAGGAGCTGCCAAGAGCCTTTGAGAAAGTTTGTGGGGAGGTTGTCTGTCTGGGCTCAGCTGTTTCTCTCCCAGGCTGGGGCAGGGACAGTGACTAAACACACTGGAATCAGAGGCTTCTTTTGAAGTTAGTATGTAATGTCTCATAGTAACTCAGGTTAGTATGTTAGTGTTGTTCGTCACTCAGACACAAATGGTCCTGAAGCACACAGATAAAGCTCACGAGGCCCACAAGTAATGTTTAGAAATACTTGGGGCAAGAGGATATACATGCAGAGCAGATCCCCTCCAGATTTCTCCCATAGCTCCATAAAATAATAAGGATGCTTCATGATTTCTTTAATCTGATTCTGCCTGACGCCGTGCTGACCGCCTAAAGGAAGCCTCTGCCCTCAGAGATCTGCCTTCTGGCCAGGAACACCTCCCACCGCTAAATGACCTTTCACAGCCTGAAGACAGTTGACCCCTAAATGTCTGTGGTTGTGGGAAGCCAGGATAACCCAGGCCCCTTTGGGAAGTAAGTAGAGATGCCTGCAGTTGCTCTTGTCCTGCTGTGGGACCTTCGTGCCCCTCCCCTCCCTCCCGGGTAGCACAGTACCCAGAGTCAGCTCGCCTGTCAACCAAAATGGGATGGGTTACCCACAGGCCAAGAGCCACCCTGCAGGCCAGAGCCTTTCTAAACAATGGATTTTAGATCCTGCCAAAATGTTTCCTTAATGTCAAAAGCAAGATTCGGCTTAAGGCCAGAGATAATCTCATCAGAGTGACTTTAGCTAGAAATAACCAATTTCTAATTTTATTTCATTAAAATCTAAGAAGTAACCCCACAGAGAAGGAGAGGAGGTTAAATTTGCATTTCCTCAGAAACACACACACAAACCCAGCATCATTAAACAGACTTGTCTTTTGTCTTTTTTAAGAGACAGTTGATGCCTTAGGACAGTCTGTGCATCACGTGACTTATTTCCAGTTCTTGTCTCTGACCCACAGTAAACCTATTGTTCTGCTCCACAGGTGTATTACAACACGGATGATGAACGAGAAGGGTAAGATACTACTCAGTTCTTTTCACTTAAACCCCCAAAGTCAGTTCATGTCCGTGAAAGTAGCTCTCCCAGCACTGAGCAACCCCGGGCAGGGAGTGAAATCCTCCTCTCACCTCGGGACCCAGTGTTGAGAGGCTTGATTCTGGGAGTGTCGGGGAGGAAGCCTGGGGAATATTGTTCTCCTTCTGAGCTTTTCTGCCCTCCACCTTTCCTTCCTATGATCTGCCTTCGAATAACTAGCTGTTTTTGTAAGTGACCCATCTCTTCCCTGGTCGCCCTTCCCAGAACCCCTTGTTTGGCCCCAACACAAGGGCAAGCTGAGCTTGAGTCCAGAGCTGGAGGAGGCAGCCTGTCCTCCTTCTAGGACCACCTGGGCCACAGGCACGGGCCTCTTGAAGCTCTCTCCCTGGGAAGTGAGCCTGGAGGGCCAGTGGTGAGGCCAGTTTGAATAGGAACTGGGAAGGCTGAGAACCTTTTCACTGTGCTCTGGGATTGTAGCTACGAGAGGGTCACTGAAGGCTCCCAGTGTCTCCACTTCAAGTTTCTGCATAA
The DNA here is from genome assembly GCF_000956105.1 of Propithecus coquereli. Taxonomy (NCBI): domain Eukaryota; kingdom Metazoa; phylum Chordata; class Mammalia; order Primates; family Indriidae; genus Propithecus; species Propithecus coquereli. The sequence goes on along the minus strand of NW_012144966.1, from coordinate 2,321,678 downwards.
CAGCATTGGGAGATGTTCTCCATCTTTGCACAGGATACATGCCCACCTGCGTGTGATCGTGCAGAATTTTAGGGACAGCCAAATCTTCAAAGTGCTTTGTATCCATTAACTATTTTATAGACTCAGAATTTTACAGCCGAAAAAACTCCTTAAGGTCATTTAGCTGACCTCCTCTCCTGGGCAATGGTAACATCCATACTACATCCTCGACAGGTGGTCAGCCAGCTTCTACTTGAGTATTCCAAGTGATGGAGAGCTCACTGTGTGTGTTGGCTCACCACACTATTTGGCAATTCCAGCTGGTAGGAAGTTATTTTATCTGTTGAGCTGACATCTACCTCCTTTCAACTGCTACCCACTGGCTCTAGTTTTGCTTTCTGGATAAGTCTCATCCTTCCTCATCTTTCAAACATCCCCTTCCTTCCTGCAACTGTTCTTGGTAAAATATAGTTTTACCTCTCAACATCTTAACTTCCCTGCAAGGTATACTACTAAATTTGTTAGTAGTCTCCTTAAAATTGGCTATCAGAATAAACATATGTTCTGAACCACATGAGTTGCAGATTATATTGGGGTAATTTCTTCTTATGACCTGGATGCTATTTTCCTCTTTAAACCATCTGGAACTACTTTCATTCCAATATCTACTTTATGTTCTTGGTTTGCATTATATATATGTAACTAAACTCTCTAGATCATTTTTCCCCCCAAACTACAGTCAAACCAGGGCTTCCCTATCCTTATGTAATTAATATTATAACATTTACTTATCAAACATTTCATAGTTGATGAAATGGAGCAGACATTGCTGAGCTTATTCCTAGAGCAAAGTTGGCAGACTGTAGCCCAAGGACCAAATCAGGCCCACCACGTGTTTTTGTATAGCCTGCAATCTAAGAATGGTTTTTGCGTTTTTCAATGGTTGAAAAAAAATTTAAAAAAGAATAATATTGAATGACATGTGAAAATTTTATGACATCCAAGCGTCCATAAATAAAGTTTTACTGGCACATAGCCGTTTCAATTCTTTTATATATCGTCTATGGCTGCTTTGGTGCTACAACAGCAGAGTTGAGTAGTTACAACAGTTACAAGAGACCATATGGTATGTCCTGCAAACCTAAATATTTACTGTCGGGCCCTTTACAGAAAAAATTTGCCACCTTCTGTCTTAGAGGATAGAACATCTCAAAGGAGTCAAGTGATTCTGTAGCTGGTTAGGAGTGTAATCTTGTCTGGAACTTGACCTCTAAATTCTGAGTTCTAAATTTTCTAAATACCTTATTAGATTGTTCTTTGTATTTTGGCACCTAGGTTAAACATATTCAACAGCTGGAATGAACAGAATGATTAGCACTGTCCATTCCAATCAGTTATTCACGTACTTTTTAAGGCACAGTGTGGTGTTGCAGAAAGAACGTTGACCCTGAGTTCAAGAAGCCCAAGTTCCACTCCTGGGCTACCGCTTACTGCTGGGAAGAATTGGGCTGGCTCCTTGATCTCTGGGCTTTGGTTTCCTTAATTTTACTTTGAGGATTTTGTATAAGACAATCTCTAAGATTCTATCTAGTACTAACATTCTATTCTCTTGGGAAAACTTATTGTTATGAGTGAGAAGTGCCTGAGATTTTGAATGCTCCTTGATACGCGGACCTCTGTTGTAAATCTTCCTCACCTCAAACTGTCCTTCCTTGCAAGCTGATCACGGTTAGATGGCACTGACCTACTCGTAACTCTACTAGCTTGGCTTCTCTGTAAGTATTGTCCTGTGTTTTTGCATAATCCTAAAGCCTGAGGCATGAGTCTCTTGCTCTTACACATCTTCTAGTTACAGTTTGGACGATACGGACAGCATTGGAGCCTCAGTGTTAATACATGGTATGTGCGTGGCTATTGTTATATGTAAAGTAATCATTAACATTACTGGATACTTTGGGCACTATACTAAGTGCTTTATAAGCATTATCTCATTGAATTCTTCTCAATTTCCCATTATCTCCATTTTATAACGAGGAAACTATAAAAGAAGTTTCCTAGTCTTGGGAACTTCTTTGTCAAACAAGAGACTAGGAAACTTGTTGCAAGTCACACAGTAAGTGATAGAGACAGGATTTGAACCTGGGTCTAGCTGCACTTCCCATCACCTGCTTTTAGCCATCATGCCCTACTGCCTAACTCTCTCAATTCTTGACCTGTGGCTGCAAAGGAGGCATCGAGGGACAGGCCCTCATTGGGATGGCTTTCTGGCCTTGACAAAGGCACACCCTTGGTTCATCCCTCGGCATGTGCGACCCAGATTGTGACAAGCCCAGATGGAGTGTACCTGGCAGAGGGGATCATGTTCACCTGGCCCGAGGAGTGCCACCTTCACTGGCATTTGCACAGCCTTCATCAGGACTGCTTTTCGGCCAAGTTCTTCACTCTCGCTGCCACGTTATTTAATACTCACATTAGCTAATACTCACATTAGTATTAAAGCATATAAATAAGTACGTGAGAGCATCATTCACAAAATGACCAGATGAAGCATATAACATACAAGAGCCCGTCTCCTGGCACTGCCAAAATCATGCAAGGTTTGTCAACTTCTCTTCATTATCAGTCTTGAAGGCAGATGATACAACAGTTAGATACAGAGGCTTTTAGACAACAGTTCTCAACAAAGCGTCTCTTGCTACATGTTTGAATCACCTGGGGAGTTAAAAAATATACTGGTGTACCACCCCCAGGGATTTTGATTTCATTGGTGTGGGTACAACTCAGGCGCTGGCACTTCGTACAAGTCCCCAGGTGACTCTAATGTGCAGCAGTGTTGGAGAAACACCGCCCTAGAGCCAGTCAGCTGGAATTTGAATCTGGGTTTGATCTTATTAAAATAACAGCCTTTTGGAGTCTCAGTTTCCTCATCTAAAAATAGTAGGATAATAATACCTACTTGCTAACATAATTATAAGCATTAATGTATGAAATGTGTTGACACATGGAAGGTGCTTTTAAAAAAATCATAGCTGTTGTTATTGTTAAAATTCCTTTTCAGGCCCTGAATAAATGATACTTCATTGAGAAACAGAAAAGAGGGAGATTAAGATGAGGAGAAAGAATAGGTCAAACAGAAACAATTTTCTGTAGAGCATATGTCCTTAACCTGGGATTTGTGGATAGCTTTTGTGGGGGAAGAGGGAAGGGCTTTAAATCCCTTAAAATAATATGCAAATTGATAAACAAATGTCATGCATGGTGAGAAATTTTATTTCCATTATCTCTGGGGATCCGGCCTTCATCTACATCTGGCCTCTGGTTTCTGTGAAAACCCTCTAGCCTTGATCCTCTGTCTGCAGTGGTCCCCACTGTGGTCCTCTTACTCCAGCCTGCAGCAAGGTCCCTTCAGCTCTGTGGTTTCTGTGCTGCATTTGGGGCACAAGCATCCTTGGTGAGGTTGGGCTGTTGTGCATTCAGAAGTCAGTGGCTTCTCTCCAAGACCCTGCCATTGCCTTGGAATGCTGCTTGGGACCCTCAGACCTCAATCCTTCCTAAGAATTTCTCTTCTCTCCTTGCTGCTACTTAAAGGCACAACGCACACCATTGTCTCCCTTAGAACCACCTTGTGTAATCTCTTCAAAGGTGGAGGCTTTAGGAAAACCAAAGCCGGAAGAAAGCAAATGGGCCACCCCTGTAGATTGGTCTCACACCGCTCAGAGCTGGCTCCCCAGACAAGTTTCACTCATCAAGCTCTCTGAGTGTCTCCAGCAGAGAGAGCCCTGCCTCTCCTGCAAGAGGGACGTCCTATAGATGCTTTCAGAGTAAACCTTGAGCTCAGTCACAGTGTTGCTGAGAAAAAGGCAGTTCTGCATGCTCTTCTGTGAATGCAAATACTTTGGCTAGAATTCAGTGCCTTTTGGGGGAGTTAGAGGTTATTAACCAATCAACTGCAAGAACATTTAATCAACATAGTGTTAAAACTAAAAAGTTGTCACACTGTGTTCATCGGCAGTCCTTACGGGGTTACAAAATAAAATTCTTCTAGCATTCTGCGCTATTTCTCTTAAAGGAGCAATTTCCCAGAGAATCAAGTGTTTTTCTTTAATAGGGTTCTCAGGGATGCCAAACAAACTATGAAATGTAGGATATGGTGGGCTGTGTTTTACCACATATACATGAACATAAAGTGATTAAAAATATTGGGCAATTTCCCCAATTTCCCAAGGAAAAGAGAAAAACATAAATTAAAGCTTTTGGGCCAACTTGAATAAGTAAATCTTTATGGCTATAGCCAAGAGTAATTTACGGATACTTGCTTTGCTGATTTGATTATACATACTTTTGAAGAATAATATATTACATAATTTAGAAATATCTGTCACATTTTATGAAACACATTTATTCAAATTCTTCGTAATTCATCTTTGACATCAAGTTCTTTCTCAGTATTAAAGTTACTTTTTACTTCATCTCACACTGTTTATCAGGGCAATTCTTCATTGCTATCGACGTTGAGATACGGCGCAGTTTAAACACATATACATGAGATTGTCCTTGGAAATTTTTTTTTTTTGTAAGAGATGAGTTCTCACTATGTCGCCCAGGCTGGAGTGCAGTGGCTATTCACAGGCGCTATCATGGCACAGCACAGCCTGAAACTCCTGGGCTCCTTCTGCCTCAGCCTCTCGAGTAGCTGGGACCACAGGCACATGCCACTGCAGCACCTGGTAGTCCTTCTAAATCTTATTCCCAAGCCACAAATACTGGTTTTCATAGCATTAGAAAGAAATGATCACATAAAAGTGATTGCCACAATGCTGTCTCCCATTTCTTGGTATGTTTTTAATTAAACTTTTAATTAAGATAATTATAAATTCATATGCAACTGTAAGAAGCTCTCCTCCTTTCAATGAAAATATTCTTATTGTTTACTCTTAGTTATTGCATTTAAAAATCCACTCAGTAGTACTCAAATCAGCACCAGATATTCAATGGAGGTTTTAAAATACTTAAGAAAATGAAAATTTTACCATCCCTCAGAGTCATAGGCTTTCACCAATTTCTCATATTAGTACCAGTTATTCTTACTTGTTTGCCATTTTGCAAATTAAGAGATTTAAACTTAAGACTCTTAAAACTGAGCTTTACACTTCTTTTAAACATCTTACCTACATCTGCCCTTTCTGTTGTTGCTCATTCCTTCATTGCTTTTCCTACTGCCTGGATAACCCTGGCTAGTATTGCTTTTGTCATGGAACTTCTGGCAAAGAATCCTCTCAGATTGTTTGTTATTTATTTGTGTAAATGTTTTTATTTTGCAATCACTTGTAGCATATTTTTGCTAGATATAAAATTACAGGTTGGCAGTTATTTTCTGTATGTTTTGGTTTTCATCATTTCTGTTGAGATGATGTCAGCCTGTCTTGTTGCTCCTTTGAATATAATATTTCTTTTCTTTTCTCTCTTTCTTTCTTTCTTTTTTTTTTTTGACTGCTTTTAAAGTTTTTTCTTTCTCATAGGTGTTAAGAATTTCTATTATGATGTTCCCATGTGTAGATTTTCTTTGCTTTTTTTTTCTTGCTTGGCATTTTATAGCATTTATTAAATCTGTTTATTGTTCATGTCTTTATCAGTTTTAGAACATTCTCAGTCATTCTCTCTTCAAATATTACTTCTTTCCTCTTCTCTGTCTATACTTCTATGAACCTCTAAATGCACATTAGAACTTTTTATTGTGTCCATATGTCTTTTATATTCCTTTCTGAATTTTTCATCTTCTTTGCTCCTCATGCTTCAGCCTGGTTATTTTCTACCTACCTAACTTTCAAATTCTTTTATTGGGTCCAATCTACTGTTAAACTCATATATTGAGTTCTTCATTTTAATTATTGTGTTTTTTAGTCTAAGAGTTTCCACTTAATTGGTTTATTAATAATAGATTCCAGCTCTTTATTTATTCATTTATTCATTTGCCATTTATTCATGAACACAATAATTACAATTATTTTTCAGTTCATATCTGATAACTAAAATAACTGTACTATAAGTGTGTTATCTATGGGTCTGTTTCTATCATCTGTTTTTCCTTCGGTCTTGTTTATTAGTCTACTTGATAAATCTTGATTCGATGGTGAACAATATACATAAATAAAAATTATAGAGGCTCTGTACAGCCTATTTCTCTCTTATGAAAGTTTCCCTATCCCTTGTTGTGCTGCCTGAGTGGGTGCAGATTGCCATGATTGAGTCAGGGACAGAACTCACTCAAACCTGGATTGCAGTTTGTGTTAGCTTCAGACTATCTTTGGCTCATCCTAGCTCTGAGGGACTTACTATGTGTCATCTTCCTTGGTGTGGCCTCATATCTGACTTTTGTCTCCTTAGCGTGGTGAGACTGCCAAAACCTCTGCTATGATTTTTAAGGGCTTTCTGCCTAACTTATTCTCTTGTCTTATGCAGCTTAAGAACTTGGTAAATACCTCAGCAGGAATATTATAGAATGTCTGGCTTACTTCTCTGTGCCTCCCTACTCTCTGGAAGTTTGACCATTAGTCCTGGGTACCTTTGCAGCCCTAAACCCCAATCTTTCTTTCTTTAGCACTGTGAGATTACCAAAAACTATGTAAGCTTCTTTGCCCTTAGGGGTGTGCCTCTGCTGGCATTTTCATCCTCTGCACCCCAGCCAAGAGTGGGCAAATACTTTGAGGGGAAGAGTACTCATTGATTATCAGGTCACCCCTCTGCAGTTCTTTCTAGGAGATCTCAGCTCCCTTACCAGCAGCTCTCCAATACCTTCAATAAGGTTTTTTAAAAAATTTAGGTAGTATTTCAGGTTGTTCTTGGCTGGAACATTGGTCTGCCACAAGTTATAACATTTTAGCTGGAAACAGAAATGTCTGTTTTACCTTTTAAAACGATCCCTCTGGGGCCTACTGATCTGGTCATTTGCAATTTTGAGGTCATATTGCAGTAACAGTAACTAAATCTATGTTTGTTTTGTTTGTTTGGTTTTGATTTTTTGCTGATTCTGTTAGATGAATTCTACTAAACACTCCAATTTAGTATTGATTGAAATCATTTGGGGATGATAGATTCTGCCCCAAAGACTAGTTTGTTGAAAATAAATTAATTGAGATCCACTCCATAATGTTAAAGACTTTGTATGGATATAAGAGGGTAACATGGGCAAGAGACCTCCATTTATTTAGGGAATCCTTGGTAATTAGTGCACGTCGGCCATAAGCAGAGTTGTGAAATAGACAAGCCATGTCTGCATGGAGCCTGCATCCCCTTTCTGTACTCTTTTTGGGCACCTCCTCACTAGGCACCTGACGCCCAGTGCAGTTCAGCCTGGCAGGCAGGACACAGCATTGCCTTCCCTGGGTATGGCCAGAGACCCACACTTCGGACCTGACACCTTCCAAATGCTTTTCTGATGAAACTTCATGCTCCTTTGTTTATCCCTCGGAGACTTGCTTTCCCTGAGGTCAATCCCACAAGGTAACCGAGGTAACTGCTGTATGTGCTGCAGGACCTACATATTAATCAGCACTGTGTGCCAGTCAGATGGAGACTGGTGTCAGAGAAAGCACCTTTTCCTTCGTCTCTGGTCCTTTTGTGGTACTATCCAGTGAACATTCATCCCTCAGTATCCATGGAAGATTGGTTCCAGAACCTCCCGCAGATACCAAAATTCATAGATACTCAAGTCCCTGATAGAAAATGGTGTAGCATTTGCATATAATTTATACACATCCTCCTGTATACCTTAAATCATCTGTAGATTACATATAATATCTATTATGTAAATGCTATGAAAATAATTGTTATACTGTATTGATTAGAGAATATTGACAAAAAAAGTCTGCTCATGTTCAGTACAGATGCAATTTTTTTTTCCAAATATTTTTTATTGCATTTAGTTGAAGCCACAGACATAGAACCCATGGCTAGAGAAGGCTGACTGCAATCATACTGGGCATGAGGAGACCTAAAATTTGTGTTCTTTTCACCTGTCAAATGGGGCAGTCACATCTGCCCTTTCTTTATTGACTTGCTTTGAAAATAAATGAAACAGTTGAATTTGAACCACATAAACTTTTTGACTCCCACTGTTTTTATAGATTTGAAAGTGTGATAAAGCATTTTTGAACTCCCAAGAGAAATGTGGTTTGTCCAAGATGTTATTTTAATGGCAAAGTTTGTCACAGTTCAGAATAGGGTGCTATCAAAAGTCAATAGAACTGGAAAAATATAAATCATGCTTGGTGAGAAAGAAAATCACTAGCCTCGGAACCCTCACACGGCATGAGAGGGTGGTGATATTTCAGGCTATTTATCCATTATTAACCTATTGGTCACTGACTGCTGTGTAAATGGATTTTCTAATCATCTAATCCTGAGCCCATAGTCACTCCAGTTCTAGGACGTGACAGAGTAACATGACCTGCTTTTGTGACAAGGTAGCGAGGGGAAGCAGAGGGAACAGTGCCCTAAAAACTTAATACCACCTTCAGCTAAGACTTGAGTTTCAGGTTTTTTCTCCAGTTGTTTCCATATTTTCCCTTACTAGGGAATAAAATAGGAGAATGCTGACTCTTAACAGCATCTCTCATACCCTTACTTGTCATCATCTCACATTTACTGAGTAACTTTATCACAAGGTTGCTCCCTTAAAGGGGGTTCTCTGAACAGCCTGTTTCACTTATTAGCTGCATTGCCCTGCGTAAGACACATAACACACTGTGCCTTTGGTCATCACTGAAGTGAGGATAATTGGCCCTTGTCCTGGCTGGCCGACCAAGTGTTCATGAGACTTAAAAGAACAAGGAGATAATAAGTACTTTGTAACATCTGAAGTCTTATTAAGGACCTTGATGGACTAGGTAGAGTATGAGAAGGAAAATTAAAGCATCATTGGTTCAGTTATTTGAACTGTTAGAATGAATAGAAATGCTGTAACAACTGTCCACAGTTTCGTACCACGTGCTCTTCCTACCACTGGGCCCCGCCACGAACTCAGCTTGAGAATTGATAAATAACTTCATAATGACAATAATGCTAACATGGAATTGCAGGGTTTTGCATGATCTTGAAAGCTTGGGATTGATATACTGTCCATCTCCCACACAGGGAACTTTACCAACATCAGTCCTTAAATTGGACCAAAATGGCAGTTTGGATTGTTTGCTATCTGATGGTAAATGGAAACTCTAACCTCGCTCAAGTTGTTGTCCTCATTTAATCTTCTCCAGGTCTCTCTTCCTCAAATCTCTCCAACTTGTAATCATCATCATCATCTTCATCTTCATCTAACACTTCAAAAGTGTTTACAATGTGTCAGGGGACCTTGTGAGTACTTTATATATGAGAATTCACTCAATTCTCTCAACAGCCTACTTTTAAAGATAAGGAGACTGAGGCCAGGGAGGTTGAGGAATTGCTGAGGTTCCTACAGCCAGCAGATTGTAAAGCAGGGATTTGAACCAAGGTAGTCTGGCCCCAGGGTTCCTGTCCTAACAGTTCCGCTACACTGCCTGTCTGGCATTGGCTCATGTGCCTGGTCCCAGGGTGCTGGGCCATAATTCTGAAAGATTCAATATCGATTGCTATAATCCTGAATGTTGAAAATCCTGAAAGATCAAAGTCCCAAAAAGCATAACGTTAGAATTATTCAGGATCATAGTGCTCGCGTTGTCTTTCGCGGTTATGATTGGCACTATGTCCCAGGAATCCCCAGAGATTAAAACTTTCTAAAAATCTGCATCCACTCCCTTGAGGGTTTGAAGAATAGCAAGATTCCATTCAGGAGTATTTTCTTGGTATTAATGACTTCTCTCCTTCCAATTTCTGTTTCTCTCAAATAATCCTCCCCTTCCTTAGGGTGCCTGAGGTGGACAGGGACTCTGGGAGGAGGTGCAGAGCCATCAGAACTGACCAGACTGGGGGGTGTGCAGGCCCTTGGCACCATGGGATTCTAGGAGGGGAACTGAACACCTTTCCTGAGGAGGAGGAGAGGCCCAGGCTGCCAGGGCCTGGTTTCTAGGAACTTCCCCCCCTCAGGCTCACCCTCTCCAGCCAGATGGAGAGGCAGAACAGCAGGAAAGCAGGGCTCCTTGTAACTTAACCAGCGAGGCAGGCCCATGTCCTTTCCACGGGCTACTGCTGTGCCCTGAGGGGCTGGCACAAGGGGGCAGGCCACCCCAGCCTCAGTGGGATGGGAGGGGCTGATGTGACTCAGACCACACAGACATCAGAGACCGACCTCCCCCAAGCTCTGACCTGGGCAGAAAGAGGGGACAGGTGCAAGATGAAGCAGGTGAAACCCAAAGCCTCACCTTTGTGGTCCATATTCAACAACAGAGAGTATGTGATAGGTCCATGCCCTGAAGATATTGGTGTGTGTGTTCTGACTTGGGACCTGCCAGGGGAAGAGGATATTGGTGAGTGGATCAGCTGAAGAGAGCCAGGGATGGTATAAACAAAGGGAAAGGGTGGAAACCGACACATACATGAATTGTGTTTCACACCTTGCCGGCTTTACCTAACAATTTGTGCCCATCTTTTCTACCAGCAGTGTCCTGGTTAAGCGGATGTTCAGGCCCATGGAAGAGGAGTTTGGTCCAGTGCCTTCCAAGCAGATGAAAGAAGAAGGGATGAAGCGAGGTATGTCTCCAGTTGGGCGCCGCCATGGTGTTGTGTCCATTGAGGAGCCTCCCAGGAGGGATGGGGGGCGTCTTACCAAGAAGAGCTTGCATCCCGGGCCCCGGGCCAGGCCCCTGTGGCTCCTTGCCAGCCTGTGACTTTTTATGCACGCAGGAATTCCTCAGTCTTCCCCTTCACTTTACACCTGTCCTTTTAAGCACCTTAAGTAAATGTTTATTCCGCCCAGGGTTCTTCCCTTTGCCTTGGGAGAAATGGAATGAACACACTAGCAGCAAGATGCAAGGTTAAAAAGAAACTCTGGCTGTGTGTGTGACAATCACCACAAAGAACCAGCAATCGAGAGTCACTCAGTAGATGCAAACGATTCATCTCACACAAATAAATGAGCCTCAGCTTTCTGTGACATCACCACTTACTCATTTTCTCTCAGTCAAGGGTCTTACCCTAGTTTACCAAGAGGGTTAGAAACAGAGCATGGGCATGTCGATGTCTGGCCCAGCGTGTCTGTGCGGTTCACTGTCCTTCCAGGAGTAAGAGGGAGGACCCCATCTCGCTGCAGCCAACACCGAGGCTTCCAGAGACTTTAGACTTACACAGAACTGGACTTGCAGTGAGTCAGCTCACCATGTTAAATATGCCCACTGCCTGCGCAAGCTTCAGTTCTTTGTTACTGAGAAATCTTATTTTTTTCCTATTTGTTATAATGGGATTTGCATAATGAATGGTCTAGAGCAGCCCCTCCCTCTTCAGCCTGCCGCAGCCACCCGGGGTTGAGTGACTTCGGAAAGGGTCTTCCCCTTTTGCTCCTTGGAGTCCGCCTCTGTAAAATGGGGGTGGCAGGAGAACCTGCCCCAGAGTCGCTGTGAGGATTGATGAGTTAACACATGTGAGACAGTTTGCGCAAGGGCCTAGCACACCCGGGGCTCTGTGTGCACTGTTAGAACGGTTAGTTTTATTACTAGGCCTCTATGTAGTTTTGTCTTCATAACTGCGAATAAATAATTAGAGTTTCCGAATGGAAAGAACATAAATGTTTAGGTGTAACATTAGCAACATTTAAACGTGTAAAAGTTTTTCTGACTCTGCAGCTCACTGTCAAATATTCGAGTGCATTCGAACCCACTCCTGGACGCCTGTTCTGTTCGCTAGAGTCAGGGTGGTTACGCGGAATTCAGGAGTGACAGGGGCTTGCCTCCAGAGTCGGTGCCCGGTGATTAGTCCGAGGCTGTGTTTTTCAGATTATTTTGAGATTGTGAAGCCAGCACAAAATTTGCCACTGGCAGTTAGTTGTATTGGGCTGTGATCAAAAATAAGGCCTTTGAAACATCGATAGCATAGAGACACATGAGGGCGCTGTAACCCACCAGCACTGGAGAAAACGTTCCCTCCGGAGTGACTGTCCAGTGGGGTTACTGAGCCCTTTGCTTGGAGCTGAGCTTTGAGGAATGCACGGAATCGGGGCAGTGACTTTCCTTCTCATTTATTTGTTAGAAGTCGCCTGAGAGAAAATGATCATAATTATCACTCACCAGTGCCGTCACTGTTGGTGGTTTTGCCTTTGTAGCCGTTTGTCAGGGTGGGTCGGTCGGAGTGGCTTGGGGGCTGGCCCGGGCAGCTGACTGCCTTTGTCTGTGCAATGTCTGGGGTGCGTGATGGCTGTTCTTGCTACCGTCGCAGAGTGATTAATATGACTGCTTTGCTACAGATGCAGCGTTAATGAAAGCTCACTCCTGGGGCAGGCGTGGGGGTGTGCCGTGAGCCCAGCATGCCGGGCGCATGTCTGTCAACAGGCCCAGGGGAGAATGGTGGAGCTGCCCTGGCACTTCTCCCACGGCCCGGCCATGGACTGGCACCATACCCCCTTTGACACTTTCTAGCCACACCTGAAGCAAGAGTAGCAGCCATATTATTTTAAAGACAGTGATTTCAAAATAAGAGATTGACAAATCCAGTGGCAGCTGTACTCATTCTAGCAGAATATGGTTTGGGGTGTCCTTAGGATCAGCCTACTGGAGATTACTGGGTTTTTCCCTCCCATTGGCTGTGGGAAGAAGTTCTAGAACATTCATTTGCAGCAGCCACCAATACTCGTTCTTTCTTTGACTTTAATTATCCTTATCTGGATGTAATTGAGGTCCTATATTCTAATTATTTTTCCTTGTACTCTAACATTGAGTCCTCTTATTATAGCCATTAGACCATTTTAGCTGAAATGGAGGCTATAAAATATTCCTTCCAAGGAACTAGATTTGGAAATCTTTGGAGATACATTCAATCTATTTATTTAATTGGTACTTTACTTTTATATTTGGTTAAGAGAAGAAACTCTGCAATACTTAAGGACTTTTTTTTCTTCCTTTCTGTCTTTTTCATATGCTAACTGAACACCCACCGGCTGCAGAAAGGAAACGCAGGCAGGAGCCCCTGTGGCCTTTGTAAAGCAAGCAGCTTTAATGAAGTCCCTAATGAGTTTGGGTAGAGCTGATTTCGTTTTCTACCCCCACTTTACTCTTCCAGTTGATGGTGATTGTAGCCCTACTGATATCTGACTGTTGTTGGGATCCGGACTCAGCAGGGTGTTTGATCTGTGCATGTTTCTTAGATGGCCAGATGTATGGGCTTCAGTTTTAACCCTCTTCCTTCCCTCTGAAGGAAGCATCAGAAGTCACATCACTGGCAGGAGGTGGACAGGAAGGGCAGTCATCTTGCTGGGGCTGAGGGCTGCATCTGAGTGGCAGGTCCAAGTTATTTCTGGGAGCTGAGCTGCAATGTAGCTGTTATAAGGATGGGGACAGGCAGGGAGGCCACTGGCCAGCAGGAGGGACAGCAGCCAGCAGCTGTCAGTCTGTGGGACCCCAAGGGAGTGTCTCAGCCTCTTTGAACCTCAGCATGCGCGTCTCTAATAATAGCTGGGGTCCCTACCCTTTCTCATGTTCTGGACATTCTCAGACTCAGAAGGTTGTTTTGCAGAGAAATGAGTAGAAAAGCACTGAGGGCACTAGAACCTCGACTGCTTCATCCCCCATTTCAGGACGGTGTGTGCTCTGTGCAGGCCCTGTGCTAAGCATGCCGCATGGCTGTTACTCCGTTTAACCCTCACCGCAGCCCTGCAAGGCAGACACAACCATTCTGCTTCACAGAGAAGAGGAAGGCTTGGAGAGGTTAAGTGAGCAGAGCCCACCACAGGCCTGAACTCTGAGGCCAAACCGGACCTGTGGGACTCCACAACCTAAGCCTCTTCCTCCTCTTGCCTGTTGGTGCCCCATCTCCCTGTTGGGCGTGGGCACAAGCTGGTTGTCAGCCTGGAGTTTGCCCTCCCCGTTCTCTTTCTCCCTCGCCTGCCTGCCCCATGCCTACATGTCCCTCGGAACTCAGCTCCCTTCTTCAAGGTGACCTTCCTGGAGCTTCTCACCCCCCACCCCATCAGGGCAAGGCCAGGCCCTAAGAAGCACTCTCTCATGTCGTTTTTCTTCATAACTGTGTGTCTGGCTGTCTGCGTGTTTGAGGAAGGCCTGCCCTCTATGTGGACTGCAGACTGCTATGGGCAGGGCGATGACTTAACCAACTGCCTGCTGCAACCCTAGCTCCCAGCACACACAGCCCACGGGCCTGGGGGGCATTCAGTCAGATTTACCGAATGAACAAATAAATAGAATAAAGAGGCTGCAGAAAGAGATGTCATGAAGAGATCATGGCCCCACCTTGAGAAATTCAAGTGTAAACATAGGTGTTGCCCAATTCTCATTTATCTCACCCGTCTCTAGCCACAGGATGTCTATGGAGGTGTCTCAGTCCTCTTTGTAGGATGTCGGCTGGACAAGGGATCTGAGGCCCGGCAGGTGGCGCCAGCCTCAGACACCTGTGTGGCAGAAAGCATTCCCCGGGTGGTTCTGGAGCTTGGGGCCCCTCAGTCACATGGCTGTCCCTCTCTTCCAGTGCTGCTGTACGTGAGGAAGGAGACTGACGACGTGTTCGATGCGCTGATGTTGAAGTCGCCCACGGTGAAGGGGCTGATGGAAGCGGTAAGCAATAAGCCCCTTTGGCCTCCAGGAGACCTGCGGGTGTCCTTCTCTGCACCCCGCTCACTTAAAGTGCAGCCACCGAGATGGCTCCAGAGGGAGCTTTATAAAGAACAAGGAAAACCTGAGATCTGTGGAGATCTCTGCAGTGTTGGGGCTTATTAGCATTTTAAAGAGAAGGAAACTGAAAAACTGCCAATTCCCTGCCAGTTTAAGGCTAATCACAGTAAGACGCTGTGGAGGAAGGTGAAACTGTGAGTTCTCGTTGGTCTCTTTGTGTGAAACCAAATTAGATACCAAATTAGAAACCAAGTATATACAGAACAAAAACAATTAACAGGTATCTTGCTAGCTGTGATAGTGTAATCCAAAATAAATTATGACCTCTTGGTTAAGAAAAAAACATATTGCAGAATTGTGGTGATGTGGGCTAAGATTCTTCTCTTCCCACCCCTGGTCTCGTCTCGTATTACGCAGCCTGGGTTTAGGAAAAGTTATTTTATGTTTTATTTACATAGTATTTACCTGAATATAACTTTAATATGACTCTAGTTTGAGTCATATTTGACTCTACTTTGACTCTACTTTCTAACTGCCTTGCACCTTTTTTTCTTTCCCCCACCCCCTGTACAACTATGTTGTAGAAGATCTAGGTTTTTTGTAGTGATAGAGATAACAGGACTGCCAGGGACAGAGTCCAAAATTGTTGGTTGGTTTGGAAAACTGCTACATTGGCAGTTACAGCATCTTGGGTTATGAGGTTAAACATTAAAATGTATAGGACAGTTTCTATAAGTGGAATCATGCAATATGATTTCTTTCATTTAGGATACTTTATGGAGGTTCATCCATGTGGTAGTATAAATCAGTACTTCATTCTTTGTTATGACTGAATAATGTTCCACTGCATGTATATACCACGTTTTGTTTTTCCATTCCTCAGTTGATGGACATTGAATTTTTTCCACCTTTTTGCTATTGTGAATAGTGCTGCTATGAACATTCGTATACAAGTTTTTGCCTGAACACCTGTTTCCACTTCTTTGGGGTATATGCTGAGGCATGGAATTGCTGAGCCAGACACAAAAGACCACATATGGTATGATTCAATTTACAGGAAGTATCCAGAATGGGCAAACCCATAGAGACAAAAGGCAGGTTAGTGTTTTCCAGGAACTGGGGCAGGAGGTGGAGCAACTGCTTAATAGGTTTCCTTAGGGAGGAATGAAATGTTTTGAAATTAGAGGAGATGGAGGCATGATATTGTGAATCTACTAAATGGCACTGAATTATATACTTTAAAATGGTTAAAATGGTGAATTGTGTGATTATATATATTAAAAAGTATTCAGCGTTCATCAGAAATTTTTTTAAAAATGCATAGGAATGTTACCAGTGCAGATGTGGTGCTGCCTCCTGGAAGTGCCTTGTCCCCAGGCAATTCTGAGCAGAGCTTCAAGGACCACCCTCTAAGAAACACTGATAGAGGACTAGGTAATCTTTTCTGTTCTACAGGATTTTTCAGTGTGATGGAGTTTGCTGTTACTGAACCTGCCTCACGTAAAGGAAAAACAAAAATGGAAATCAACGTAACAAAAATAAGATCTATATCTCTTCAAATGAACCAAGATTTAAAAAATGACCCTAAAATTGCCAGAGGATAGACTAATGAGCTAGAAAAATCTGTACAGTATTCATACCTCTCTGGGCAACTTTGGACAATTTCATACCTTGATCTGGCCTTTAAGATCATATTACTAGCACTGACTTACCTAGGACAGTGAATATGAAAATTACAGAAGCAGTTGCTTAAATGCATATCCTCCTCCCTCAACCCCAGAGATTCTGATCCTGCTGAGTGGGAGCTGGAGTGGGAGAGTGGGAGTGGAGATCAGGAATCTGCATTTTTAATAAGCTCCTAAGTATATTCTGAGATGGGCTAGGTGTGAGAGCCTCTGATCTAGACTAATTCTGAACTGACTGCCCTATGATCCTTCTTTTTTTCTTGGTGTCTTTTCTTGCCCTTCCATGACACCTGGCCAGTTCCAGGTGTGGTCTTCCTGGGCCACAGCGGAGCTACATGTCACCTTCACTCCCACCCAAACAGCAGCTCAGCAATTCTGCCCACACTCCCCACCATGATCCGTTTTAGGGTGAGCTCATTACACCTGCCTGGCTTTGGTTAGCTGGAGTAGGGGGTAGTGGGGTGGAGGGAGTAATGCATAGTATCCTTTGACCCTGTAGCCATGGAGAAGTCAGGTTCCCTAGGCTGGTTCTGGTCAGATTTCCTAGGGCAATTTTGACTTCGTCTCTCTTTTAAGTTTGGAAAGAAAAGGTTTTATTCAAGCACCAACACAAGCTCTCTCCTTGCTTCCTAAGCTGTGCAAATGGGAAAGCAGGACAAGAGAAGTTCCTTCAAGACCGTCAGGTGATACAGTCTGGCGGTGAGCTGCAAAGGAATGACATAGCAACCCCTGCATGTTGGGGGCAGCCATTCAGGACACCAGGCTCTGTAGCAGCAAAGACTCAAGCACACTGTGAAATGAGATGAACCCTGGATCCTGCTCACTGTAGCTGTACCCTAAGTTTATTTGGTACCTGGGTTGGGTAAGAAAGGGTTCCTTCCAGGAGTGGGTTCTCTGAAGAGCAGGACCTCACTGTGTCACCACACTGACACTTAGCAATACACGCTTGTATATACAATATAAATGTGTATCTATATTGGTATATATGCATATGCATTGGTAATATATATGTGTGTGTATAAAGTAAAACCAATATGCACATGTATATGTAAACAGTGTAGCTTAGAGGGTCAGCATGTAGGCTTTGGCCTTAGAAAACCTATGTTCGAATTCTAACTGTGCCCTTACTAGGTGGACAAGTTTCTTAACCTCTTCTTCATCTTTAAAATTGAAATAATAATACTTAACTCACGGGGTGGTTGTGAGGATTAAATGAGACAATATAGACATAAACTCCGCCTGGCCTCTGGTATACACCAAGTCCCTGGCTAAGATCGGCCTTTGTTACTACAACATTGTTTTGAGTGGGAATCAGAGCTGGGTAGGACACAGTGTGAAGACTTCTTCCTCCTGTTCCTGAGATTTTGAATTTCTCAAATACTCATTTTCCTACTGTCCAAAAGATAGAAAGTTATTTTGGCTTGTGATTCCTTTATGTAATATCCCACCGATTTGGAATTTCGGAGGAGGCATGGGGCTGTGGCAACGCGCGGGTATCCAGCTCCAACCCTGCAGGCTCCGCGTGGGTAGTCCTCTCCCGCGGCAGGAGACAGAAAGCTGCTCCTGAGAAATGATCTTTGTGTTCCATAGCCAAGACCCCACAGTAAACAAAGTCTTAAAAAAGAAGTCAAGGTGACCCTGGCCTCCATGTTTTGTTTCAACTCCTAATTTCAAAGTAAAATCATCATGTGTGGGGGTTTACATTTTTTAACAACTAAAAGTTACATACAGAGAAAAAATGCTCAGTGAATAGGAAAGGGAAAAAACCTAACTTAAAAAGAAAGTTGTTTAATGAAGAGATATTGTACTTGACCTCAAGCCATCACTTTGAACCCTGTCACAGGTTGAAAATGGCTTCCCATAGACTCAAACACAGTCCCCCACTCCTTACCATAGAGCTAAGGCATTGCTTACCTAAGTGGGCCCGTCAGATCCCCTGGGTTATGTTACAAAGATGCCATCCCAGAACCCCACCCCTCAGCTTCAGAATCAGACCCTGGGGGCAGGCCCAGGAATCAGCATTGGTGACAAACTCCCTGGTTGAATTGAAGCACACCAAAGTTTGAGAGCCACTAGCTGGTGTGTACCTTGGCTGGGAACTGGCATTAGGGTCTGATTCTGCCCCCAGCTCCTACATGCACATCACTTAGAACGGGAATCGGCTGTTGTATTCTAGCTCTTTTGGGGCCACGTCTCTGCAGAGGTAATTTTAAGTCAGGAAGTAGCCCTACAGATTGTTTCATAACCCATCCCTGTGCATTTTAGCAATTGGCCCGAGTCTAGGCTACCTCCTTCATCCTTCATCAATGGTTTGGGAAGGCCAAATGCTGTCTCTGTTGAGGAAGGAACTCACAGTCTTCCAGGGCCAGCAGACTTCACAACTCTAAATATAAAAGTATGTGTGTGTGTCCTACAATTGTTTTTGAAATAGGAACACCTGCTTCATAGCAATATTCACATTGTTTTACTCCCTTCATGTACGAGTTATTGAAAGGGCTGGCTGTGCCTCAACCTCATCTGTAAAATGGAGTCATCGAGAGCATTCAGTTAACACAAACACTCGCAAATGTTAGCTGAGCAGGTGATGGCAGTGATGAAGGTGACGCAGCTGCTGTCACAACAGGAAGATGTGGATTGCTTTCCAGGGCAGAGCCTGCTCTTACTTATCCTGAACTCCCAATCCCCTGTCTTCAGCCAGGCATTATTTAGAAGTAGAAGCAAACCTGTTCTGGAGGGTAAAGAGCAAAAAATTAAAAGTTTTTTTTTTTCTTTTTTAAAAAATCATTATTGGCAATTGGTAGTGAAATGTTGATTTGTCATCTTGACATGAACAGAACAGTGTTGCCACCCTTCCTTCAGATGGGAACTGAGGTTTGAGTCAGAAGATACCACATCAGGTAGATTTGTTGAACAATTTGGGAATGATGACAATGTTCCTACACGCATTTCCTGTAGTCTGGAAGTCGAGCCACTTAATAAGATGGAGTAGTTTTGTTATGCAGAAATTGGGCTGTTCTTACACTCAGCAGACATTGTACTCTTCCTTCCAAAGATGATATATTTGAGTTAGCCTTAGTTAAAGAAGTCTCTATGTAAAACTGAGCTATGGGTCCCACCATAAGTGCACGTGCAGCAGCATGAGTGGACCGGGGACCTTGATTGACTTGGGTTCCAGCTGTGACTGTGTGGTCTTGAGTACACCAATCTTAGAATGTTGGCTTTCCTTCCCTGCAAAACGTGGAAAACGCCTTCGTGAAGATTAGTTTTAATTGTACCACCCTTGACCTCTTACAGTCTTGGAAAGAATTCTTGACCACAACAAAGAGGAAGGGAATTATTATCTAATCTAGTCAAGCTGAATCACTGTTTGGTAGGATAGATTGGATGATGATTCTTCTTATGCAATGGTCCTAAGCCACTCGGACCTTCATTTCACCTGCCAGAAAATCATTTTCCGTACAGATCTACACACGCAGATAGAACAAGGAGAAAAAGTTCTCCGTCAGCCAGATGTTACTGAATATTCCTATACTTGGTGTCATTTGGAGAATAGAGACTATTTTTCTTTTGGTTTGCATGTTTGGTATGTCAATTGAGCCATCCATGTAACTTGGATGATTCACTTTAGCTTCTTTATTGTTATTATTGGGTTTTAAACTTAATTAAAGACAAGGATTTGGTGGTTGTGACGGTGGTAGTGGTGGTAGTAATGTATTTCCAAATCTTTCTGTTGTCATTTCTGAGCAATTTCTAAGAATCTTACAAATAAAGCATCTCTGGCCACCGTACCTTCTTGCTAATTCCAGAGCCCAGTAGGTCCACTCATGCCTCAGGGCCTTTGCATTCGCTGTTCCCTCTGCCAGGAGAGCTCTTCCTGCAGGTCACTGTTCACATGTTGCTTTATCAGATAGGACTTCCCAAGCCACCCATATCAGTAGCATCTCCAGCACTCTCCATCCCCGTAGCCGCGTTGTTTTTCTTCATAGCAGTTGTCAACACTTGACATATTTAATATTTGTTAGATGTTTATTGTTCTCCCTTCCCGGGTAGGATGTAAAGTTTATGAGGTCAGGGGCCTTGTCTCTTGTTGTCTGCTCTGTTTTCCCAGAGCCTCTGCTGTGTCTGCACCGCCATGCCGAGTGTGGTGGGTAGCAGGATTTTCACATACACTGCTCCACTTGATCCTTCTAATATCCCCATGAACATGGCAGGTAAATGGCACCATTATCACTTTACAGATGCAGGAACTGAGGCCCAAAGAGGGGAACATCCCAAGGTCTCATAGCTCTACAAAGTGATGGCACCAACTTAAGCTCTCAAGGAATTCAAGTCCAGTTGGGGAGATGTTCACATTCGAAAAGTTATTACAAGAAGAATAAACATTCCAAGTCATGGCTCACAATGACTCAAGGAAAAGAGATTAGTCAATAATAAGCCATCAGGCAAGAAGTAGTATGTGTAGTGGTTGATCCCACACAGACAGCTGGGCTGGGCAAATTACTCAACCTCTATACCCCGGCATCCCCATTTCTGAAATGAGAATAATAGTATGGGATAATAGGATGAGGATAATACAATGGGATGTAGGGTTGGTGTGAGGATTAAATGAGTTAGTATACATGGTACCTAAAATTGCACCTAGAAATATTCTGTAAGTGAGAATATATGACTATACAGTAATACACACAGAGCAGCTGACTAATGCTGTGAGCTGGAGAGGCAAACTGAGATTCCTCCAAGCCAATGATTAGGGATGGTGTGTCTCTGTGAAGCTAGCCAATGTGCGCAAGGAAAAAGGTTGCTTATGGCCTCAGTGGCACATACGTTTTATCTGACTGAGTCATTCATACATAGAGGTGATTTCTGAATCCTCCCTGGTTCTCTTGACAGGTCAAATGCAGCCACCTAGGAAGTGTTTGCAAGCAAGAGTCTCTTGCTTTTTTCATGTGCACTTTAAGAGCCCACACTGAAGAGCATATAGCTCCAAATAAAAGTAATGAAATGAAAACTAGTTGGCTTCCAGAGCAGGCAGTTCTGTTAGATGTCTCTAGAGAAGGCAGACTGAATCCTAAATTGATAAAAATCAGTGGGAATCTCTGACTTCTGCCTATCAGATACTTGAGGTTTCTGGGCAAAGGGAACTTTCCATAAAGTAAAAGTCTAAAAATTACAGATCATCAGACAACCAATGGCACCTTGATTAGATGCATCCAAGACCTAGGATCCTTGTGGGTATCAAAGAAGCTTTGAGGGTCTTTATAAATATCGATAAGAAACTTTTTAAAATTATAAAAGTGTCACGCTCAGTTCAGACTTGAAACACAAAGAAAAAAAACCCAAGCACTCCCAATCACTCTTCTGACAGAACTACCATGTAGCATGTGTCTTCCATGCATAGAAGGGAAGGTTATATGGGTGACCTCACCCAGCCCCCAGGCAGAGGAATGTTCTGTAACCCCCGGCAGACGGCCGGCTTCCTCTACGTAACATCCTGCACAGTCTCACTTTCCAGGGTTCTGAATTTGGCAGAGAACATCTCCCTGGCTTGTGCGGAGGCAGGGAACACCATGTCAGGGTGGCGCATTATCAAGCTGCCCGTGCCACTGAAGGCTGCACTGGGAGCAGGACTTTGCCCTCCTGGAGGCACAAGTGTCACCTGTGCCAGGTGCTCCTCGGTACTGGATGAGGTCTGTGAGTCTTGCTCTCAAGCCTTCTCGACATATACCCCCTTCCCCTAAGAGTTCAGAATCTGAAGCCGTCTGCCAGGTTGTTCTCTTTCAAATCTTGGCTCTGCCACTTACTAGCTGAGGGGTCCTGGGCAAGTTACTTAATGACTGGGAGCCTCAGTTTCCTCATCTGAGAAGCAGAGCTTATAAAAGTACTTATTGCATTGTTATGATGTGAGCATATTAACAGATGCAGAGCTCTCTGTTCCTATCTGCTGGGCACCTAGTAGGCACTCAATAAACGGTAGCTACTGCCGTGCCGCTTCTGCTGCTGCTCTTCACTCACCCCGGTAGAAACTGGAATTGTGCAGACTTTATGCCCCTCGCCTCCTTCTGACTCTTACCAATGGATCTGTGAGCTAAAGTGTTTTCGTTCATGCTTTGGGAAGCAGGGAGTCATCCCCCTGAAAAGAGAAAACCCAAATATCAGATTCACTTCTCTTTCAGAAAGCAGGGGTGCTAACAAATATGAGCTTGTTGATGTTGAGCTGAAAAAAGTTTCTATTTTATTTTTTCAGTTTGTTTTAAAAAGAGGTTCCAAGTGACATTAAACTTCAAAAACCCAACTCTTAAAGACCAAGCAAGTCAAAATGGTAATTAGGTACAAATAACATAGTCTCCAGGGACTCCCAGTACACAGCAAGCAGTTATATATAGCAAAGAATGCTTATCAGGGGTTCTTATCTTTTCATGCCATGAATACTTTTGGCAGTCTGGTGAAATCTATGGGCCCAGAATAATGTTTTTAAATGTATACAATAAAGTACATAGGGTTACAAAGGAAGCCAATTATATTGATATGCAGTCATGAAAATAATAAAAAGCATGCTCGTGATATAGAAATATGTGTGCTCCTTATTCGTGCATTAAATATCATGATCTGTGGGTGGGATTAATAACTACTGTAATTTCAAAGTATGATGAATGAGTGTAATCAATATTTTGAAATATCTGCAGAATTCTAATATGACATAAAAATATCCGTGATTTCCATTGATAACAAAGAAACCGTTACTTCTAATATTACTGTATGTTCGTAATTGAAGGAAATGCTAAATTCCAGTTTGAGGTTAGTGAAAATAACAATGAGTGTTTTCCACATCCAAGTTCATGTACATACTCTTTGGGCACCTGTAAACCCCAGGTTAAGAAGCTTAGACCAACCATGCTGAGGAAATGACAGCTCTATAAATGATGTGGAAGCAGTTTGCTATTCAAGCATTTTTTCTGTGCACCAGCTCTGATGACTGAGTGGTTCTAGAACCCCAGGGAAGGGGGAAGGTAGTGAGTTCTCTCCTGAGAATTGTCTTTGCCTGAGTCCTTTTTCCTTCATCCCTTCAGCAAAGCTGCTTCATTTTGAGCCCTCGGTGCAGAACCAGCTCACCTCGGCAATTCCCTTTTGATTTGCATGTGCAAGTAAGGACACCAAGAGACATGACAAACTGTGTGGGTGCCAGGCATGGGAGGAAGAGAGAAAAGAAGCCTAAATTCTTCCAAAGGGAGCTTGTGGGGAGGAGGGATGAAAGCAACGTCAACCCTACATTATTGACTATCTGTCCAGATTTGAAAACAGCATCAAAGATGTTCAGGGAAATTTGGTAGTGTTATTTAGACAGATACAATGTAACATCTACCCAAGAAGTTGCTAAAGGAATTTGACTTTCTAAGGAAGGGAGGGTGAGCTACTATATAGCCAAGGTAATATAGGAGTATTTCCAAGAGGTTAAACATTTCTGGTAACATTTTAAATTTTTATTTCTAATTTTATTTAATTATCATCCAATGTGGTGTATCTTTGTTACCCAAAACATAAGAGAGTCTCTTTGGGAGATGTAAAGTTCGGAGGGGTGTGTGTGTGTGTGTGTGTGTATTTGTATTATATTATGTAAAGTATATTTTGTTATTCAACTTTTTACTTACCTGTCTACTAGATTTGTTCAATTCTAAAAGAGGTATATTGAAACCTCTTACTATAATTGCATTTTTTCAAAGTTTTCCTACATCTGTAATAGTTTTTGTTTAAGGGCTATGTTGTTGTATGCATAATGTTTTATGGTTGTTATAGCTTTCCCATAAATTGTGCCTTTCCTCATTACATCATGTATGTTCTTACCCACTGACCTTAAAGTGTACTTCGTCTAATATTCCCCTCATCATTCCTCCTTTCCTTTTGTTTGCATTTGATTGCTATGGTCACTCATTGGTCATTCTCTATTTACCACATTGTGTTAAATGCTTTTCTGTTAAACAGCATATAGCTGGTTTTCTTCCTTTCTCTTCCTCCTCCTTTTTTCTTTTTCTTTTCTTTTTCACCCGCTCAGCTACTCTGACTGTTACTGGGAGAATGAAGTTCATTCTCACTTGGCCTAATGATTGATGCATTTGACTTTATTTCTTCCATCTTTTTGTTTATTATTTATTTCACTTTGTGGTTTCCTCTTACTTTTACCTTCAGTTTTCCAGTTGGATTAAGTTACTGTTTTTCACCTTTTTAATTTGAAAGTTACTCTTTACTTTTCCTAAATTTTTTCAATCTCTTCTTATTTCTCTATTATTTGAAAATAAAATTCCAATTATTCTCCCACCAAAACCGTCTATGTCCCCCAACTCCCTCTGTGAGATGCAACTTTTAGAGCTTTCTTTTCTCCCTTCCCCCTCCCACTAGGATGAACGCATTGAAATGTTTAGCCTATCTCCACCAATTCCCAACTTGTAGATTTTGCTGAAATACTTTAGTGCTTTTGTTCTAGGATATGATTAGATTTTTCTTTGCATTATGTCCTTTTTATTTTAGGAATCCTTATTTCACACTTATATTTCACATTCTCAGTCCATGTAACCATGTGTATACTCTAGTTCATGCTCGTTTTCTTCCCCTTTGCCTAGTCTCCGTTCTGATGCATTTGCTGTTTGGATAGTTCTTTTGTAAGTACAGTCATCCCTCAGTATCCGTGGAGGGATTGGTTCCAGGACACCACCCCCCGTACCAAAATCCGCGGATGCTCAAGTCCATGATAAAAAATGGTGTCCTATTTGCAGACAGCCTACATACATCCTCCTCTGTACTTTAAATCATCTCTAGATTACTTATAATACCTAATACAATGTAAATGCTATGTAAATACTTGTTATATACTATTCTATTATTTTTTATTTTTGTATTTTTAAAAATTTTTTAATGGTTTTCAAATATCTTCAATATGCCGTTGGTTGAATCTGCAGATGCAGAACTTGCAGATACTGAGAGCCAACTGTAATTTTTTCAAATGAGATATTTGGATGAAATATCCTCTGAACCCTTGCATTTCTTAGAGACTGTTCTTTCATCCTGAGAAGTAAGGGATAGCTTGTTGGTGTATAGGATTTGTGGGGTGAAGTCCTTTTTTTCTGTAGTCCGTAGGGGTTCTTCCACTGTCATTTGGTTTCCAGTGTTGCAGATGAGAAGACCGAAGCCGCCTTTATCCTTTTGGGGGGTAACTTGTTCTTTCCATCCGGGAGATTCCAGACTGTTTTCTTTAGACTTGGCGATCTGGCACTTTTCAGAGTGGCCAGGCATGAGTGTTTTCTCATTGATCTATCCTGAGATTCAGGATACTCCTCCTGTTTAAAAACATAAGTCTTTCTTCTATTATTTGTTCAATTATTTCCTCTTCTCGAGCTGTTCCTTTTTCTCTCTCTGGGATGATTTTCACATCTTCTTTAGTCTGACTCTATTCTTCAATGTCTCTTTTCTTTTCCTTTATAATTTCCATCTATGATATGTATTTTTGCTTTGCCCTCTGAGATTGTTTTTCAACTTGGTTTTTCCTAATACTGTTTGGTTTGCTGAATTGACCACCTACCCTTCCATTTACTTGCTGACACTTTAAATTTTTTTAGTTCAATGATCATATTTGTATATCAGAATTTTTCACGAGTGCTTCATAAGTGTTCTTCACAAGTGTTCTTTTATGTTCTTCTTAAGTGCTCTTTTATGTTCTGTCCAAATGGATGCCCCCAACACAAGTTCTGCCAATTTTCTTCTCTGTCTACAGCACCCCCTTGGATGTGTTATTTTTCATACTCGGCCCATTTTGGCTCAGGTGTGGCTGTGGGGGAATCCCGTCAATGATGGGTCAGTGGTGTGCAGCAGGCAGGCTGCCCACCCCAGTCTCTTTCACTCTCCTGGCCCTTGGCCTATCTGTTCTGCTCCATCTGGGCTTATTGGGGGGTGGGAGGGAAGGAAGGGTGGGAATCTGTGACTCTCTGTAGAATGAGCTCTTCCCAGGATCCAAAGCTCTCTCAACTTTGCTCTAGAGATCTTCAGCCTCTTTTTCTAGCCTCTGCTAGATTTTCCAGGAATCTAATAAGTCTCAAACCTCCCCTGCCGCAGCCTGTAAGCTGCTGGGCTCTGAACGGGCAGGTAGATTTGATTTGGGAATGGAGAGGACATGAAAAACATTTAGGGCAGGTCTTCCCAGATTCCATCTCTAAGCTATTACTACTTTATATTTATAAAAGTGAAACACAATCATTATAAAAATAAAATAAACAGGACAGACTTGTACAAAGTAAATATTAAATAGTATTAATAAAAGAATCTATTGTTTCCATTCATCAGTGGTAGCCATTATAGACTGGTGGATCTTTCAAATATTTTCTATGTACTTACACATATAAATTTTTAAAAATACAGTAGGATCACACTATATACACTGTTTTGCAATTTGTTTTTTTCCCTCTTAATATAATAAGGTTTTTTAAAAATGTAAATTCATATAGGCTTCCCACATTTCTTTTAATGATCATGTGGTTTTTAACTGTGAAAATATCAAGATATGTTTAATGAATATTTGTTATATGCAGTTTTCGCTACTATAAACAATGATGCTTTGAAAATGTTTGCATACATCTAAGTGACCAGATTACTAGATATGGAATATGTGGGTAAAAGGAAATATGCATTTTACATTTTAATAACTTCTGCCAAATTTCTTTCCAAAAGGGTTAAGCTTATTACTCTCCCATCTAAGGAATATGAGAGTTGCTGTTTCTCATACTCTGACTCTGTATTATCAATTTTTTAGTTTTTATTAGTCTGAAAAATAAAGTTAGTATCCTACTATTGCTTTAATTTGAAATTTTTAAATTATGAGTGAAGTGGTGCTTTTTTTCATACACTTATTGTCTGATTATATTTTTCTCCTGTGAATTGCTTTTCGTGTTGTTTTCTTTTTTCCCCATTGGATTGTTAGTCTTTTTCTTGATTTGCAGTTATTTCTTTCTAACTTGAGGAAGTTAGTTTCATGTCTTTCATTTGTGTTGCAAAAATGTTTCCAAGTGCATGATCTGTCCTTAGCTTTTCATGGTGGTTTTTGCAATACTGATATTTTTAATCCTGTGTTGTTTTAATTAACCTTTTAACCTTTTTTTTCAGGTTTCATGTCTTGCCTAAAAGATCTTCCTTACTTTAAGATGATAGCTATACAAATAATTAACTAATGGTTTCTTCTTGTACTTTCAAGGTTTCATCTTTTGCATGTAAATCTTTGATCCACCTGAAATTTATTTTGGCGTAAGGCGTGGAGAAGGGATCCAACCTAACTTGTTAAATTTTTTCTATATGGCTACTAGTTAATCCAATATCATGATTAGAGTCCATCTTTTCTGATTGATCTGAAATGCCACTTTTATCATAGATTGAGTTTCCTTGTGGTTGAATCTTTTGTTGAACGATTTAAGGTCTATTCAAAGGGAAAGCCTTGTGAGTGAGCGTTTTCAGAGTTTAACTCAGGAGTGAAGAGCACCCTGTGCCCCGGGAAATGTCCAGGAGAGTGAAATTGGAACTTTCTCCCTTGCCTTTACGTGGGTGTCCTTCCATGCTCATCTGCCTTCGTGTTACTGGTGTTACAGATATCCGAGAAATATGGGCTGCCCGTGGAGAAGATAGCAAAGCTTTACAAGAAAAGCAAAAAAGGGTAAGACAGAAACCGAGCTTAAATTGACTTCTAAGTCAGATTAAGTCTATGTGATGCCTTTAAAAAAAAAAAAGATACTGTGTTTTGTTAATTCTGTTGTGTACCTTTCATAAAAATTGTGTGTTGTCCTTTCAAAGGATTGCAGAGGAGCTTGCAAATGCAAAGCATTTTGAAGATCTTTAATGAGAGAGGGAGGGAGGATGACAGCACATTGTCATGATGTCAGCTGAGATGCCTATTCCAGTGACAGGATAAGCAGGTGGACCAGAGGGGTCTGGAGTTGGCGAGGACACTGGGGAGAATGGCAAAGTCACCCCTCTTAGAGAGCGGCATTTATAGGGAATCAACTTGCAGCCCTAGGGGTTGGTGTCAGGGTGGCATAGTAGGAAGAAAAAATGGTTCAGGACATAGGGAATTCTTCCAAGCTAATTAACAAAATGTTCTTAAATGATCATTGGACCTGCTTGTTCTCATTGGTAAGAACAATCGCTGTTATTTATTGGGTGTTCAGTGGGTTCTGGGTCCCCTGCTAAGTGTGTTACACCTTTCCTCTATTTACTCCTCACTGCTCTATGAGGTAGAATCTGTTATTATTGCGAATTTACTGATGAGGAAACTAAGCCAGATGGAGCTTAAACATCTTGCCCAAGGTGTCACGTTCAGCAAGTAGGGCACAGATTTGAGGTCTATGTCCTCAAAGCTCAAGTGCTTAGCTCCCACTTTCTGCTATCTACCACCCTCTATAGGCTTCTTGCCTGTGAGAGTCTAAGAGCAGTGGCCACACAGGAGCTGGATTTGGTGCCAGGAGAGGGTCTTCATTGACTCAGCTTCTGGAGCTATTTTTCTACAAAAAGTAGACAATGGGTCTTTAAACTCTTCTCTCTGGACCATTTTCATAAAGAATATTTATTGCCTGGGATGCTCAGGCTTTCTGAGTGGTGGGGCCTCTTGGTTGTCTCTGGGTCGAGGGGGATACCCTTTCCACCTGAGCCCTTTTGGAAAGCTCACTAAAATGCATATAGCACTTCTTTCCAAGGTCAATGTAATAGGCTAAGCGCATTATTCCTTTGACGATGAGATTTGAGTGGTGTCTCAAGGTCACTGCCAAGCAGAAATCCTTAGTGCAGATGCACATGCTGATGATAGCATTTTGCTTTCATTGAGCTCTGTGTCAGGTCCTATGCTAAATGCTTTTATCTTAACAACATCCCTCTAAAGCTGGGTGGTAGTACTTATTTATGCAAAAGAGCAAACTAAGGCTCTGAAAGGCTAAGCAACTTTCCCGTTGACACATATCTGTGAAATGGTAGAGTCAGTTCTTCATTCTCAAACTAAGATCTGTCTGACTTCAAAGAATGGAATTGGCTCAAGGACTTCAGACCATGGGCAGACTCCGGAAGCTGTAGGTTTTCTCAAAACTCAACCCACCAGAAATAGTTAGCCAAGGAGTAGGTCATAGGTGGCAAAGCATGAGCTTCAGAGTGAGGCCAACCCACTTTTGAATCCAAGCTCAGCCGTGCATTAGCCAAATGAACTTGGGGAAATGATTTAACCTTGCTGAGTTCCTTTCTCTCATTCGCAAAACGGTGATGAAGACACCTCCCTTCAAGGTTGCCATGAGGACTAAATACAAGGTCTCTGAAACACTGGCACATATTATATGCTCAGTAAAGGGTAGCCGCAATTCTTGTTTAGTTTCTTCTTCCTCTTAAGAGCAGAGGCAATGTGTTTTTTATTAATGCATTTTCAGGAGGCAATATGGTTTAATGAAAATAGGGGGCCTATTTAGGTCCTGGCTCTGTCAATAGCTAATTTGTTATCTTGGGCTTCCTAACTTCTCTGGGCCTTAGTTTACTAATCTATAAAGCAAGAGGGTTGGGTTGAATGTTAGTTCTGAGAAATTGAGGCTTTGTTTTTCTCAAACTAGTTTTTGGGGAAAGAAAATAGAATGAGGGTCTTTCCCTACCCTTGTGTCCTCTCCCCTCCATGCCCCTCCAGCCCCCGTTTCAGAAGAATAGCTAAGAGAACTCCTCACCCGGAGCCTCCCTTGCACAGGGCACACTGCTCACCACATCTTTCTTTCTACCCTCCCCACCCCCACCTGTGGCAGCATTTTGGTGAACATGGATGACAACATCATCGAGCACTACTCGAATGAGGACACCTTCATCCTCAACATGGAGAGCATGGTGGAAGGCTTCAAGATCACGCTCATGGAAATCTGAGCCCAGGGTTGGCACCCCCTTGGCAGGAGCTTGCAGTGCATTCCTCCCTGGGAGAGACAGAGGCCCCAGACCCCGGAAACCCATCTCACCCCTCTCACGACTGCTGTTACAAGACTGCACAGGCCCCACTGACCGCCAGTGTGCTTGGCCCATCCACCAGCTCCTACCATGGACCTGAAGCCTGAGCCCCTCGGGAAGATGCCTTGGGCCTGGCGGATTCTTATTTATTGCCCACCTTTTTCTAGAGCCCGGGGTCCAGGCCAGCCAGGACTCTGCAAGTCACTGCTGGCTCCAAGTGAGACCGTCCAGAGTTCTCCCTTCAGGAGAAACACTCCTCCCGAAGAGCCTGAAACATTCTCATCCCTTTTTCTCACCTCTCCACGTTCCCTGAGTGGCTGGACAAGATGAGCTACTTTCCTGTGCATTAGTCACAGGTGGGGTAAGAGGTGGACGCCCCCTACTGGTCAAAACCTTCAGGCTGCTCTGGAGAAGGTTGTCTTGCTAAATACCTCCAGGGGTTCCCAGCGAGTGGCCACCAGGCCTTGAACAGGAAGACATTCAGCTACCATGTAATTAGTAACTAACACAGGACGTATGCCCGACTCGCATGTACATAGTGTTTATAATATTGCAATAATATATTTCACCTGTGGTTCGGGGGCATGTTTACTGCCCCTGGCCTAGGGGAGGCACATACCGGGAGACTCCATTTTCTACAAGGGGTTTCGGCCTCTGTGCCTGTTCAGGAGACATGCTGCACAAGGGAAGGGCCTCTGGGGTGTCAGATGGCTGCAACGGGTACCAAGATGGACTGACTCTCCAGCGGGTATGCCTGGGGACGCGTCCCCTGTCCCCAGAGGAAGCCTCCTTTCCCTCTCCATGGGCACGACTCTCCCCAAGGCCGCCACATTCGTATCGTGATGATTTGCTTTGCTCGATTCTTCCTTTGAGCTGTCGCGTGGGAAAGGTCATGTTGTCTAGGCCCCGCTCCTTCTCAGCTTGGGTATCAGGCCCCGCCTGAGCTTTCTAGAGAGCCTCTGTAGGGCTTCTGTCATCAGGCGCTGTCGCTGGGGCCTGCTGCGGGGCTCCTTGGCTACCGTGAGGACCCTGGGCACTGTGTAGCGCCTCGCAGTTTACAAACATGTCTTTCCTCTCAAGTGGCCCTTTACACACCCAACCGCGGTTCTGAGAGCCGTTCCAACAGCACAGCTCTGGACGGGCAGGCCACGGCTTCCTCCTGGGCCTCAAGACCGACAGGGAGGATTATCTGCCTGGCTTCCGGGCGCTGGGCTTTCAGGAAGAGAGTGAGTGAGAACGCGCCATGAGCCCTGGCTCCTCGGAATCCTGCCTCACACAGGAGAAAGGGCGAGGGAAGGCTGCGTCCTCCTGCTCCGTGCCCTGGGAGATGAAGAGGAGGAAAACACCCCCCTAAACAATCACAGATGATGAACTGTGTAGGCCATGTTCTCTCTAAGGGGACAGGTAGGTGGTTTAGGGGTCTGCATTCACCCTTGCGGGCTGAAGCACTAGCTTTTCGGTAGCCAGACACATCCTACACCCAAGGCCCCAGATCTAGGGCAGGTTCCACGTAAAGGTCCAGATTTGTTTGTAAAGCACTTTGTCATCTCACCTGGAGGCCCTTCTCTCAGGGCTCCCTGTGCTCCCCGCTGTTTGCCCCTGAGGTCCAGGGCAGGACGGAGGGGCTGCTTCTAGCTTAGCTGTTTCCCCTTGAGGCTGCGGAGGAATTGGATGGAACAGAGAGCAGGTGTCGTGCCCAAGAAGATCCCTGCATGGTGGTAAGGGGGCGCCCTCCTGTGTGTCCTCTGTGGTACCCCTTCCCACGGTGCCAAAGGTTTGCATCCCGTATTCAGCTCTGCTCCAGGCTGTCACCTCCTCTGCGCCGACAGCCATACCCTGGGCCACCCTGGGTACTAATGGGGCTGTGTTCTAAGATGGACAAGTTCAGTGTTGGAAATACGTATGTACTATGCACTTCCCACACTCCTTGGGTTAGGAATAGTTTCAAACATGATTGGCAGATGTAGCAACAAATACTACTGGGCTGGGGCCTAGGACTCCAGAGTAGGGAAAAGAAAATTTTTGGCAGCCTGACACAGGCTATCTACCCTTCTCTCTCCAGCCTCTTTGGAAAACTGTTTGTTGGTCCTGCCCCAAGGCAGAAGATGAAGCAGAGATGCTTTTGCATTTGTCCTAAGTCCCCGAGCAATCACTGTGGCGACGGTTGCCAGAACAAAGGATATGAGGCAAGTGCCACCGAAGGGTGGTGCAGAGTGCCACGTCCCTTCTGAGCTGTTCCCCTCTGCATTCCCGGAGCGCCCTTGGCTTAGCTTTGAGGTGTCCTGCGCTGTGTACTAGCAGAACTTTGAGGAGCAAAATTTCCTGAGCAAAAACACTCCAGGAAGATTGGAGAACTTGCCTCCTCTTCCTTTTTGTCCCTTAACTTAATCACATTCAAATAAATAAGCTTTTTCTTTTTTTAAATCCATGGGAGATGGGGGACATGTGAAGCAAGTGTTTTTCTTACATATCTCCAAATTATTCAGACTTTACAGGTGTTTGGAAATTGGGACCAACAGAAAATTGCAGTCAGATGTCTTCTTGGAATTGGTTCCCAAAAGACTAAGGCATGTCCCAGCCCAGAAACTTGGGAAGCATGAAATGAATCAAACATTTATTTTCCTTCTTATTTAAAATCATGAAAATGTAACAGAAATAGAGGGTTTGTGCCAAATTCTATGAACAGCCCTTTCTTAAAGACAAGCAAGGGAGATTGATATATGCACAATTTGCTCTCATGTTAAAAAAAAGGTAAATGTAACTTAATAGTTTTGTAAATGGGAGATGGGGAATCTATAAACTATAAATACAGTTATTTTATTTTTTGTACATTTTTAAGAAAATAAATATTCATAACAGAAGAGTAAAACAGCAGCGTCTGGTGCTTTCTGTGAGGTGAGTGTTGGGCTCTTTGCCTGGTTGGAAAGAAGTTTCTCCGTGGCTCCCCCGGGCGTCAGCAGAGCTGGCATTTCCTCTTGAAGTTACTTTGTCGTGCCCCACCCCAGGGTCCAATGAGAAGCGGCTAAGGATGTCAAGAGGCCTCAGGGTGACCGTGGCAGGCTCCCCGGGGCAGTTGTTCCCGGCCAGTCCCTCCGGGCAGGGCAGAGGACTCCTGTTCCTTTCTACCCTCCTCAGCCCAGGCTCACTCGCGCCCTTAATTCCCACGAACGCTTTCTGCTCCCTGGTTCATCCGAGCCAGCCTCTACCTACAGACTAGAACCACCTGGCTCTGACTCCAGTTTTATCACAACAATCTTGCCCCAGAACCCACAGGCTCCCTTGTATCTGTCGCTCAGGTGTGAACCCCTTGATGTGCTGTCCCAGTGTGGGGGTTCCCCCCCCCAGAGGGCTGCCCACCCTCCCTTAGCCACCGTCCACTGTCATCTCCCAAGGGCAGCTCTGTTCCAGATGAGTGGTGTCTCTATGTTCTTCCACACTCCTCTCTGTCTGTTCATGTCCACAGTTTTCAAATCTTGGCTAAAAACCTGCCCTCAAGAAGGCTCCCCTGACTGACTTCAACCCAGCAGCCTCTCCAGCGGCTTCCTGCGTGGGCCAGGGCCGGGAGTGGGGCTGGGAAGTGCTCATTGAGGAGCCTTCTGGAGAGATGTGGGGGTCCGCAGCAGTAGGAAAGGGGGTGGTCACTGTGTGGCTTCAGGTCCTCCAAGATGAAGCTGCCAAGACAGGATCGGGAGTCAGGAGATGTATCGAGGGGAAGTTATGTGGAGGACACAGGGAGAGCAGCAGGCAGGGTCAGTCTGCAGACTGAGGCCGGGGACGGAGGGGAGGAAGCGGAGTGGAGGAAGCACGATCGGGCGGGAAGGGCCTCAGACTGCAGTGCGGTTCCGAGAAAGTGCCAGCCAGGCCAGTGGGGAGGCCCCAGGCAAAGGTTGCCCACGGAGGCGTCCCACTTTGGGTAAGAAGGGCCAGTCTAACAGCCTGGCCATGTGCAGTCACTGACAAGGAGCCACCCAGGGAGAGCGCAGCCTCGGAGTGGCTCCAGAGGTGTGACAGCCGGTGCTCCTGACCCGCTCTGCTGCCGACAGCAGCTTCTCCTAAAGGAACATCTGAGCGGCTCAAGCCCCTTTGAAACAGAGACTTGTTCAGGCTCCACTCAACATTCCCTGAGTGAGTTCTCCGGACGATCACTTCGGTACAGTAACCCTCTGTCCCCAGGGGTCCCTCATTCCTACACTTCTCTGAGCTCCTCTAAATGGCATGTGGGGTAATTCTGGGGACTCAGGAATTCTACAATGGGGACCTCTGGTCAAGCAGAAGCAACAGAAGAGGGGGAAGGGGGTGGTGAAAAGGTAGCAAAGGCAAACAGCACCTGCTTGTTCCCTGGGAGGCAAACAGCCCTCAGGCACCGCTCAGGAAACAACCAGGTTCCTGTTCCCAGAGGCGTAAGCTGTGGCAGGAGTCACCAGCTGGGCGGGGAGCTCATCTCCTATTCCTTTGCTAATAACCTTCCTCACCCCACCCCAGCCCACCCCACCCCAATACATCCAAGACTATAGTGCTTGGTTTTGTGTTGGGTCACCATTCCACACCCAGTGTGAGCCCAGTGAAGTGATTAAATACTGGTATTGGAAAGATACATCTTGAGGGGCTGTCCATCTGTCTGTCTCCATGAGGATGGCATGCTGGTGACAGAGGTGAGTATTTAACAAGAGTTGGCAAGCCCAGCTGCCCCCATTTCTCTTAGAGAACTATTAAAATGTCAGCTACTTCCTGGAATAGTGCTAAGAAAAGAATTCATGAAATACCCTCCCTGAGGCCCTGGCTTCTCTGAGCTGCCCCAAGTGAGCTAGCTTTATGCTGTGGAAAGCTCTCAGAGTATTCATCGTTTGCACCCCCGGGGCGTCTGGGACCACGCATTGCACATTAATGCCCAGTGCGGCAAATGCCCAGGACCCAAGTCCCGGCCTTGTGGTCAGCATTCAACAGTAGAGAAACCTGCTTGAAATGAACGGATCATCTGATGATACCCTCAGCCTGAACATCTTTTCCCCGTGCAACAGTTTTCCTGTTTTAGGTGGATGCGACTGGTATTCTACTGACTTGGAAAATACAAGACTCAGTGGTTTTTCTCTTGTTCCTTCAGCCACATCAAACCCAGAAAATTTCAGGAGAGTGCTCTCTGCTGAGCATACTCCTGACAAAGACGAGAGGTGAGAAGCATCTCCAGTTCTCCCAAAGGCAGTTCTTGTGCTTCCCTCTCTACCTTGATGAAGAGAACACGGGACTCCTCCTCAGTGGGTGGGTACCCTCCGTGCCTGACCGGGCTGTGAGGGAGCTCAGCTAGGTTGGGGCATCAAGACAGTGCCCTGAAAATAGGAGCCTCAGGGTTAGAACTTTGCTAGAAATGACCAGGTTGCAGGTGTGCAGCCTCCTGCTCAGGTTGGAGGCCCCTAGCCACTTTCCCACCATCTGCCTTGGTGTTTGTCACTCATGCTCTGTACTCACGGCCAGCAAGGCCATCACCGGCCCATGGAGACCAGCCGTGTGCAGTAGGAAGACCCTCCCCAGGCCAGCTCAACCTCCACACCCGGCCTATTTGGCCCATGAAACACCCGTTGGAGCTGACATGCAAGTTGGCCACTCAGTAGCCGCTTTTTCTACATTAATGGCCTCCTGTGCTGAAGGCAGGGCTGGTTGACAGCAACAGAAACCAAACACCTTGATCTGAATTGGCTTTGAGGGTGTAGCTCTGCATCATGTCATCTTTTCCATTGACTCTGCCCGGGCTGAGAGGCTGAGAAGGTGGAGAAGAGGGCATTAATTTCCTCAGGCTTACCCAGGTCCCCCTGAAGGGGGATGCCTCAGTTTCTCTTTCCACTATGCCTCATGCTTGGACTTGGGTTTCGGAAAGAAGGGGAGGTGAGAAGAAAGTGAAGACCATGATGGGAGGGAGGGAAAAAGCCCATACGCAGCCCAAGGATGCTTCTGGACAGGGCTTTGGGCTCAGCAGCCTCTCCCGTCCTCCCCTGGGCCCTCCCCAAACCTGGGTTCCTCGTGTTTCTCTAGGGCAGAAACACCACCCAGGAGGAGGCCAGCGTCAGAACCTGGAGCCTCACTACGGCACAGAGTCAGCTGGGGCTACAGTTTAGGCATGAAAATCCCATGTTCCAGACGATCATATTAAACAATAAACATGCTTTAATGCCAGGCAAGAGCTACACAAAAGCAACTGATATAGTGGCCACTCTATATGATATGATTTATAAATACATATAGTATTAAATCCACTTGTGGCAAGTCCCCCCACGGCACCAATGGGATGGGACAGCGCCCTCAGCACCCCTTCCCCAAATGAGGTATGAACAGTCAAGCACTCCATAGAATCCTTCAGGTCGTAAGCCACTTTATTCCAGTCCCTTGGACATCACAGGCTGGCTTTATTTGGGTCAGAACATACCATTTCCAGAGGTCCCTGAACACAGAAATGACAACGAGCAGCCCAGCACAGGAGTGACCCAAACTTCTAGGCATTCCACCTCTGGGTGTCATGGAGTCCCTGGGCCGAACTTGAGTGCATTGGATTAGACATACGAGGGCCTTCCTGGAAAGGAGGAGGAGGAGAAAAACAACCCTCGAGAAGACACAGACAGGGTCAGCGGCAGGCCAGGACACCGGCTGTTTGCGTACATTCTGGGAGCGTCGGCATTCATTAGCCAAGCGTCTGGCTCTGTTTTCTACCTGAACAGCTGGAGACCTTCTCTGCTCCTCACTCCAGCTCTAGGTTCTAGAGAACAGAGTGGGTCTAGCTCAACAAGACGTCATGACCAAGGGCAGGGCCTAGGCAGGTTTCCCCGATCATTAACTGATTGCACCCATCAAAGGAGAACTAAGGGAGGAATGAGGTCTTCAATCCAGAGCAGGAGAAAGGGGGCTGCCACTCCTGAACACACCAACAGGGTTTGCTGGGCCTCTTTGCCCATTCTGTACTCCATGACTTAGGTTAATTCCCTATTTTTCAAAAACATTTTAGCACTCAGCCTCTGGAGGAATTTGGCAAGTCTTGGAACCGCTATGAGGAATTGACACTCAGAGGAAGACTGAGATTATGTTACCAAATCCAGGTTTCAGAATGTCATCCTACAAATTTGGTTCATTTTGGTCCACTCTACAAATTCGGATTTTTGCTACCAGATAGAACAGACTCCAGTCATATACAGGAACCTGGAGGTTAGAATGGACTCGGCGACATTTCCCTCATGGTTATGATGTTTATCTTTCTGTTCCTGTTCTACAGGAAGTGGCTTGGCAGCAGACAGACCCACTCGGGACCTCTCTGCCTTCCCTTGGGGCAGGTTCCCCATCAACATTGTTGAGCGTTTGGGCCACGTCATACCAACTGCTGGTGAGAGTGTGACTTGCCCGTGACCAGCAAGTTTTACTCTTAACCTGAAATTCAAATCCATCTATATATGAGGTCACCAGACCAAACAGCAACTCAAATGTGTGCTGTCACTTCTGGAAACAGAAATCTGCATTCAAGAAACAGTGATGGAAAATGTTTTAGGATTCTCCATAGCGGGCCTGGGAAACCACAGACCCGCTAGTCCATGTCTTCTTTACAATGAATTAGATCAACCCAATGTCTGACTCTTTGAAGGGCCACTGGGGGCATGTTAACGTAAATATTCCAGACGTGGTGCTCTAACCATACACATGGACTAAACCATTGGGAATGCCCAAGAATCGACACTATTTTTTTCAAGTCCACAGAAGATCAACCTGCTCAGAAAAGCACCAGGCCTCCAATCTGATGTTGTCAATGGGCTGCTGGGTGGGGTGGGCGAACCGCCCGCCTCGCCTCTCATAAAGGCCAACCCCCTGGCTCTCCACTTGCGCGTGTCCTGGCCACACTGCTCGTCGCCTGCTCTCCCAGCACTGCAACTCGGAAGGGCGTTCAAAATTAACACTGGGCCCTAGGCAGCGTTACTTTGTACTTTTATGGAATATATAAAATATACTTGTCGATTGGTACATTTGTGCAAAGGCAGATATGACTTTAAAACAAGACATAGACATTCATTATAGTTGGCTTACTTCACAATAAGCTACTAAAAACAGTCTCTGGAATAAGATTGTATTAGTGCTCACTAAACATGCATTTCATTTAAACAAGGCAAAACACTTAATTTGGTCTGCAATACCCAATATTTTATATACAGCAGTCTTCCTTTCTTTTTTTTTTTTTTTTTTAAATCACAATAGGCAACAAGATGGGTCTGGTTTTGGAATATGTTACCATTTGTATTTAATTTCCAAAGACACTCATATTAGCTCAACTAGTGTAAACCTGTGAAAAAATAGCTGAGCTATCGTTTTCCTCTCCTCTACTCATTTACCT
This sequence comes from Propithecus coquereli, assembly GCF_000956105.1. Taxonomy (NCBI): domain Eukaryota; kingdom Metazoa; phylum Chordata; class Mammalia; order Primates; family Indriidae; genus Propithecus; species Propithecus coquereli. The sequence goes on along the minus strand of NW_012144966.1, from coordinate 2,282,928 downwards.
CGAAATGTTCACAGCTTAGAAACTACAGCCTGCAGGGGAGGAGGGCGGAGTGGGCCCCATGGGGGAATGTCCCAGCTCCTGTTAACAGCCTCGCCCCAGAGGGTGACTTGTTCTTGGGGAATCCAGCCTCTGGTGCCGCCCACCACCCCCACGCATGTGCCACGGCAGGCCCAGGCAGGGAGTTCTGTCTTTCAAACGAAAGCCCCTCAAAGCTTACAGAGGAGTCACTGGGCCGGACGAGTTTCCCTTCTCTTGCCACCCCCACCACCCCGAGTCTTAGGTTTTAGAAGAGAGACATTAGAATCAAAAGAAAATAATAATAGTAACAATTAAAAATCGTCAAACAACGAACACCACGAAGTCTGTCCATGTTCCCCACAAGCACGCTGGGGCTCTGGGCATTCCCACGAAGCGTCCACGACAAAAGAAGCTGAAGGTGTCACGGAGGAAAGCGCATCTGACCGCACAGGGGACAGCATCACCATCAATATTGTTTGGCAAAAAAATTATTAAAAAGAAGAATCAAAAGGGAACACAAGCAGCTCTACACTTGGATCGGTGGGTGTGGGGCTCAGAACTGGCCGGCGCTGCTTGGGTCGCACTGCAGGAGGCGCACTATGGACGGGTCACTTTTGGCCCCTCGGATGAACTCTTCCAGGGAGAGTTTTCCTAGGAAGCAAGAGGACAGGTGAGTGGCGGCTGGTGGCAGTGGCGTGAGCTTACACCCTCCCACAGCACGTCGGTGACAGCGGCCACTCACCTGCCCACGGTCTCACAGCCGCTGTGACGCGCAGCACTCACCTGTGCCGTGGAGGAGCCCAGGTGACTCTCTTTCCAAGGTCAGACCCGTGAGGCAGGGACTCTGCCTTGTTCCCCATGGCACTGCCAGCCCAGGCACAGTGCACACAGCAACACAGCCCCACTTCCTAAGAGCACACTGTGTGCCCGGGGGCTGGGGAGAGGGTGGTGGATGACCCTGACTTGGTCCCTGTCCTCGTGGCTCTTCTAACTCCAGGCACCCTGGAGGGGCTCACTCAATATTTTGGGATGAGAGGCCCTAGTGCCTTTATGAGAATGAGCTGGGCCCTCCCAGCACCAAGGCCATGGCCACGGTGTTCCTGGGAGCCTGTGGGCCCCCTCAGGCCGCTTCAGTGCACTCAGGTTTGCTGCAGGAGCCCCTCACATCTGCGGGGAGCTGCCCTGACCTAAGCGTTCGTTCTTTTAGGCAACACGTGAGGACAGTGCACCTCCCTGCCTAGGTCAGGAGAATGAACGTAAGGGGGTGTGTGCGACTCACAGGGTGACCCCCTGGTTTCCGCCTACGCTGATGGCCTGGAGGAGGGAGACCCGGCAGCCTGGGTCCCACTCCTGCCCAGTGACCCTTTCCTTCAAGCTTGCATTCTCTTCCAGGAGGGCCCCTCTGTCACTGTGGTTGTGGAGAGGAGGGGGTGGTGGGGGAGGAGCTGGGGCCACAGAACTTTTTCCCATTCCTGGAGCTGATTCTTTGCCTACCCTGCCCCTGGGAGTGACACGGCTCACTTGACTGGTAAATCTGGGAGGAATTGCTGGGCACTTTGGCTCAGCTTTCCCTCCTTCCTCCCTGGAAAAGAGCTGCCCCAGAGAGGACTCCTTTCCCCCTGCTTCTCCAAGGATAGGCACTGGGCCTGCCCTGCCCTGCACGGCCTGCGGGTTCGTTAGCATGCCTTGGACCGCCACGCTCAGCCACGTCCTCCACGTAGCTCTATCCTTTGGCCTCAATTATTGCTCTTTTATTTCTCAATTTATTCCAAACCCAGACAGGAGGGGGGTTCTCCCACCAAAGATATCAACAAATATGACCTCCCCTCGACCATAACCCTTTCCCCCAGAACCTACTTCTTGTTTAATCAAACTCACTTTATCTACATGAAGAAGAAAGATAGGGATTTATGCATTAATTTATCTTTAATAAATATAGCTGGTCCCCTCGAGGTTTTGTGTTCTGACCATTTTTTACGAACTGTGCCCCACCCACGTAGTAGTTAAAATGGTGATGACCTCCTTAGGCTTCGCAAGGCACTCGTTAGGGAAAGGAGGCAGCAGCGGCCACCAAGCACCTTGGGATCTCTGTAAGAGAGGCTTCAGGAGGCGCCAGCTAGAGGTGGCAGAGCGAATCCGCCTTCAACGTGGCCCTCCAGCTTCAGGGCTGGGCTTGGCCTGTGGCCCCACGATTTTCTCTGCAAGCCAGGGGTTAGATGCCAAGAGCTTCAGGCAAGAGGAATCTAATGGCCAGAGATTCTATGTGAGGTCTGATCTGCTCCAGGCAGGGAGGGGACCAGGTGGCCTCAGCCCTGGGGCCCAGAAACCGAGCATTTAGCTGAAGCACCCAGTCTCCTGGTTGGGCTAAGATTCCCCTGACTGCTGTGGACTTACAGCCCCTCCTACTTCCTTCCATCTGCTGCTCTCCTTCCCTCCCCACCCTCTTTTTAAACACAAGCCTTTCCCTCACAGAAGCACAAGACTTTAGCAGTGAGCTGTGTTCCGGGAATCTAACCCAACTAGGGCTCTGCGATCCTATAGTAGCCGAGTCCCAGTGGAGAGACCCTACTTCATCGCCTGTGACCAACATAAGTTAGGTCTTTATCCTGCAGTGTCTTGATTTTCTTCCACCCTTTAGCTCAATTCTAAAGCGGTGTCTGGACCTAGAGCAGAGCACAGACCCACTATACTCCCTGGAGCAACAGCAAATCCTACAGCTTAATATCAGCAAGTTCGTTAGCTATTAAAATAATCCTGTGCTTGCTCAGTCTTTACAAACAATCAAATATAAGGGGCAATAAGATGTAACAGGATGTAATGGCACCTCTGTGGAGGAAACAAAGCAAACAGAAGGGCCTGCACTATGCAAACCCAGATTCTCAGGCAGCTGGTGCCCCAGGGTGGGGACAGAAAGAGAGAGAGGCTGACTCTGCTGCAGAGCCTTCTGTTGTTCCATAGATCAGCGCCAGGTAGGTGTGTGGGTGCTTTCGTGGACAGGAATTGCTGGGGACTCTGAGCAGAACAAGTGAGCTGGTAACAATAGCAAGAGCTATGGAGCCTGTTACGGACAAGGCCCTGAGCTTAGCACTTTAAACTCAGGTATTATATCTAAATAGGGTGGCCAGATTGCAAATAAAATACAGGACTTCCAGTTAACTTTGAATTTCAGATAAACAGTAAACAATTATTTAGTATAAGTACGTCTCAAATATTTCATGGGGTATACTTACATTAAAAAATCCCTTGTTTACCTGAAATTCAAAGATAATTGGGCCTTCTGTGTTCTATCTGGCAACTCAGTATCTAAAATCCTTCTGTTCCTGAGTTTGAAATCCAGCCCTCCTTTTCACTTTGTTGGGTTTGAATGGTGAGTGGCACCATCAGGGTGGGAGCCTCCTGGCCACCTCACTCCATTACCCCTTCTCGCTCCCTGGTCCTCCAGTGACTGAGTGAGCCCCATGTGTCTCTGGGAAACCCAACACCTTAGAGCATGCAAAAAAGACCCCAACAAGACCCCTTGGGCAGGCTGGGGTGAAAGCTGCTAGCATCTCCCATTCTGATTGGCCTGCAGGGACCCAGCCTGCCATGCTCTGGGCCTGTCCTGAGGACCGGTCTGTGCTAACTATGCTTTCTCAGGTCCTTCTATTCCTATTCCACAGACCCATCTTATTTTCTTGGGGGTAGAAGATAACCTAGAAGGAGGACAGAAGGGCCTAGAAATAAGGCATTTTTTCCCCTGGACTGGGATCAGCTCTCTAGGAACCACCTAGTCCTCTTTCTTCCCACCCAGCTGGGAGGCATGGAGGATGAGACAATCTCATAAAGGGTCTCCAGCCAGGTCCCTGAGGCTGAGATTTTGTCCTCGAGTGGCATTTCCCTTCCTGAGCTCCCCTGGCCCCTCCCGCAGCCACCACCTGACAAAGCGGAGAGCCTCCTACCGTCTCTATTGGTGTCCATCTGGCGGAAGATCTTCTCTGTCCTTTTCTCTGGGGTTGACTCATCTTCGGGCATTTTCATTACAGAGGAAACCATTTTATAGATTGCCTGGGGACAGAAGAAACATGGTGGTAAGAAAGAAACACCGGGTGGCACACAATAGTCCTATTGTTAAATTTCCCAAATGCAGGGGTGAGGGACTCTCCCCATCCACTCTGGCCCCCGTCTTGTCTCTGCCGAGTTGTTCGTGGACATGGAGGCTCAGTCCCTGGTGGGAGCCAGGCCAGCAAGCTTGCTCTCGTCCAGTGGGGACCCTCAAGAGTGACAAGCAGCAGGAAGACCCACTAGACCCGTATCTGTAATGTCAATGTGTGTGTGAATTCCCTGGGAATCTTGTTGCAATGCAGAATCTGATTGCGTAGGGCCGGGGCAGGGGTGGGGACTGAGATTCCGTGTTTTTAACAAGCTCCCATGTGATGCTGGTGCTGCTGTTCTGAAGACCCCACTTCGAGGAGCAAGGCTGTAGGTGACATTCCTCAGGCCAGGGAGACAAACAGATGTCTATTGTGGTCTCCACAAAGGCCCCTCAAGGATGATGCGCACGAAACAGTCTGTAAGTGGTGCCTGCGTCTTCCCCCAGGCAGACATCCCCGACCCATCCGGATGCTCTTCCCCCTGCAGGAGCCAGGGGGCTCACATTCCTTCTCTGCAAGCTCCCAAGTATCCCTGAGATGGAAACAACTTGCCATCCGAATTTTTGATTAAATATGCAATCTTGGGCCTGAGGTCAACTGGGTACAGCTGTGAAATCTCATGGGCAAGAAGGAGTTTTGCAAGCAGTCCTGAAACTGCCTGTGGCCTCTGCATGGAGGCCTCAGTTGTTGAAGGTAGTTTTTATTCGGGAAGAGAAATGTAAAGTCATTGCTTCCATCCCTAGATCATGACTTTACTAATCAAATTCACTTTGGTCACCTCAGCCCTGGCAAAAAGTTCTGGCAAAAGTAGGTTTTCCTAGGGGTGGGCAGACAATTCCAGAAATTTCTGGAGTTCTCGGGGTAGTGGGGCAGCTGGAGAGAGCAGAGAAAGGAAGGCAGCAGAGGGGAAGTGGCTTCCAAGTGGGAAATGTGGGAGCGAAGAGGGACACTGAAGATTCGACTTAGCCACTTGGCAATCTTGCTCAGTACCAGCCCTGCCCGAAGTGCTGAAAATATTCTGGATACAGGGGGTAAATATTCTAACCCCGTCAATCAAATAAGAGTGAACACTTGACTCACGCAGTATGCTGATCCTTGGGCTGATCCCGTCCCCTAGGGTCCCCTCTAACCAGGCTCCCCGAGTCTGTCTGGAGCTCACCCAAGCCCTTGCTGAACTCCAGAGCTGCCTCCACGGCCACGTGGTCTGAAGGAAGGTCAGGCTCAGGTATGGCCCTGCCTGGGATTACGGTGTCTCTGGGGTAAGCTTGGCTATAGTCACCTTCCCCAAGAAATGTTCACCTAGGTGTGGTCTGGAGGCAGAAGGTGAGCTGTCATCTGTCCTCCTGCCTGTGCACCCCTGCTTGCTGTCTCCTCCAGCCCAGGTCTATGCCACTTCCTGTGCTGCGGCCGTAGTGCCGTGTGCCAGGCTGCTGGGGACACCTAACTCCCTGGGGGAGCTAGGAAAGGCCATGGAGATAGAGCTCTTCTCACAGAAGGGCAAACAGAGGCTCAGAGGTTTAACAGGGCCAGGAGAATATTTAGTAACAGTAGAAAGCAGGATCTTTCCATGAGGTCTCCCAACCTCTCCGCGGCTTTCTTTGCTCCCATGATGGAAGGTTTTCTGTAACTCCTGACCTAGGCAAAATGGAATCTTGGCAGCGACGGATAAACAGCACAGGCACACCCCTCACACGCATCTCAAACACACACTCTAAGCCCAGGGACCTTAGGACAACAACAACACAGTATCTGGAAATGAGCATCCCACTGGGTCACCTTAGTGTGACCTCTGTAAAGGGGCAGAGTGGAGCCCTTGGGAGTTGCAGAGGTGTAGTGGGAGGAGCAGGGAGAGACAAGCGATACATTTATTTTTTGCCACTAGTCTTAAGGAGGCAGTGTAATTACTCATCTTCAACCTTCTCTGGGGCTGGAATGTTCCTTCCCTGAGTCTGGTCTGGCCTTAGTAGGGTTGTCTCACTTGGTGCTTCCAGGTGCCACCTGCTTTGTGTCTGCGACTGGCCAAAGGGGGCATCTCCTAATCTGTTGAACACATACCTTGGTTTCCTGGACCAGCGGCTTTGTTTACACTCTCCTCTCATCGGAGTGCTCACCTACCCCTCCTCTTTGAAAACTTCCCATGAGTTAGGGGCAGATTGAAATGTTACCCTCCTCCAGGAAGCCTTCCATGGTCTTCCCTCCTTCTATTGCTATGCACAATGGCTTAGCAAACAGCTCTGTGCTAGCAAATGGCTCCATCTCAGCCTCTCTTGGATCGCTTCATTCCACTCACTCTGAACTGCAGTTATGCAGGACGTTCTCCTTCTAGATGTGAGGTGGCAATCAGCTCTGGCTTTTCTGCAAAACCCTGCTAATGCCTAACACAGGGCCTCGTACACAGTCAACCTCTCCAAGAGAGTTCATTCAAGAATAACCACCACTACAAGTGCCTTCTCATATTGTTTCTCCTCTCTCACCTTTCTTCTGTTCTGCTTTTCTTTATAAAGTTCCCCCTTTAACCTTTTATATTTTTCTCGGTTTCTTTTTTTCCTCTCTCTCTTCATATGATTAAATACATTCACAGGAAACCCCTTAAAGATTCTTAATCTATCAAAAGCCGTGCACTCTCCCCTTAGAGACCACACAAACGCGCTGTGGATACCCACCCACCATTGCGGACAGTCTCAGGGGCTCCCGGACTCGCAAGCCCACCCAGGGACCCCAGGTTACGGAAACCTCTGTTCTTTCGGTTACTCCCACCCACGTTCTCACTAGTCATTCATTCACTCAGTCGCAAGTACTATCGCCAGGTATCATGACTGATCCAGTCCTTGTCCTCATGGAGTTTGCTGTTGAATGAGGCAGACAGACATCATTAAGATAATCAAAGAAACAAATGTAAAACCACTGTTGAGGAAAATGCTACAAAGGAGGGTGTTTGGTCTTATGAGATGATATCATGGAGAATTGGACCTTGCCAGGAGGGTTAGGGTAGGCTTCGCTGAGGACTGATGATTTAGCAGATATGAAGAAAGCACAGAGCGAGGGCAACACTGTGTGGAGGCCCAGGGTTGGAGGCGTGCAAGGGCGCCGACATGGTGCAGGGACACGTGGCACAAGACGTGGCCCTAGAGCAGGTCGGGACAGCACATTGGGGCCTCACAGACCATGTCCAGGTGTCTGTATTTCTCCAGTGAGCAATAAAAAGATGGAAGTGACATTAAATTTGATTTACCTATTTATACTCACTTCCCAAAGTGAACTCTATTCCCCTATTTGCAGGCAATGGTGTTCAGAGAATGGAAAAATGGTCATTCGTAATTTATTTAATAATTATTTATTGTCTACTGTGTGCTAGGTGGTGGGGCACAATTATCAACAAGACTGATGCTGTCTCTTATTTTGTATCTCACTAATCCTCTAGTAAAGGACTTGGGAGGTACCATATTGGACATCAAAATCACCTCATTTTAGTGAGCACCATTTAGATGGGTACAGCCATTCCAGTAATGCCTTCATAGTCGTTATGAAAGCTCTCGCCTAGACTACCTCTAGGTCCTGGTGGCAAATAAAACCCTTTGGTCTGGAGCACTCCTTGGAACTGTCAGTCTCTAAGGTTTGGGCCCATGAAATTCTTCTTGAGATTCTGATGCAAAATCAACTGTGAGGCCATTCCCTTACCACGCTTGGTTGAAGAAATGAAAGCCCAAGCAAACACAGGAATGTGTGTGAGAGGAGGAGGTTCTCACACTCAATAGAGTCTTCCAGAGTTTTAGTCTTTAGCTCTTAGGCTAAAGGAGCGGGGTTGGTACACAGAAATGAGGATAGGTTAATATAATAACCAACCAACCACCTGTCATCTCCTCCCCAAAATGAGCAGAGTCCGAAGGCCCTGACATGAGTATATATGTGAACGGGGCTTCTGGAATGGGGCAGCAGGCATGATGTCTGAGTACACTGTGGGTTGAGGAGGAAGTGAGGTCTCCTTTAAGAGGCTCACATCCCATGAAAGATGGCTCTTTCATGACACTCAGATTACATTTGTTTAAATGTGCATTAACCCACTGATAGGGATTAGTGGATTATTTACAAAACCAGGTCTCTGGCATGTGTGGTACCATAGCAGAGAGCAAAGAGCTGAGGCGACTGTCCCCGTGGTCTCCAGGGTGAGTACGTGGATGATTGCCTTGCAAAGCCACATCTGGGGAATTGTCCGTCCCTTTGCTCCCTTCCCACGGCACTAACGACTGACAGCTGATTGTATTAGAACTTCACAATCTGTACTGCATGGCACAGAGAGGTAAAAGACACGACCCAGACAGCCTTCTGAAACAAATCACATCTTTTCTTAGCTCCAGTTCCCCCCACCTCTCAAAATTTAATGGGATAAAACTATGAAGAGACCAGGCTACTTCCCCACTTTATTTTTAGCAATGTCGAGAGGCCTAGCAGGGGTGTCCTGTTTTTGATTAAACTCGAAGAGCACTATTCTTGTCTCTGGGTAGATGCAGAGCTTTTGGGCACCCAGGCGGGCTTGGGATAGCTCCTCACTGTGGCCAGGGCTCCTACCAGCTTCCTCATGGCCTATATTTTTCTTTCTTTTTTCCTTTGAAGGAAAAACCTCTTGGAATGCCGGAAAGGAAGGACTCAGATCTGCACCGGCCAAGGTTGTGCGAGTAACGGAGGGCAGGCACAGCTCCAAGAGTTAATCTGCAACCTTTTCTCTGAAGGAAATTACACTGACTCTTCTCATCAGAAAATTTAGGGTCTTCTAACAGGAAGCCAGACATTGCAGGCTTTCTGATAGCAGACTAAGGGCAAAAGCAGTCAGGCAGTACTAGGTTGTTTTTAGGTGACAAAGAACAGCACCCTGCTTAGAAGGATATTATATGCCAGGAAAGGCGGGGGGGGGGGGCATGAAAATCTTTTTTGAAAATACTTTAAAAATAGGATTAACATCTATATGTGTGGAATGGCATCAGTACTTTCCTGTTTAGAGCTGGAAGAAAAACTTAAATCGGTAACTTTCATGATTTCAGTGTTTTCCTGAGTTGCTTCACAGCAGGGAGGTGATAGGAGAACAGGGGTCCACTTCTTTTTCAACCAAAGAAGTTCCATTCTTATATTAGGTTTCATGTAAGATTTTACTTGGAAAAAAAACCCCAATTTTGATGCTAAAAATGGAGTTTGAAACCACTGAACCATTTTGTGCATTCTTCCCTTTGTGATAATTTGATCCTCAAAGGTAATGAGTAAGTCAAAGATTTGCACATGGAATCGTACTCCCTGCACACTAAGGGAGCTTATGACTTCAAAGAACCCAGTGCTATGCCCTTTTATGACTTGAATGGCTATGGGAAGTTAGATGTAGTCTTAACATGAGAAGAACTTTCTTATGTTCAGGGGTGTACAACGGCAGAATAGTGGCAGGCTGTTATGCAGAAGTCAGTCCATGGATACTGAAGATACATACAAGCAAAGGCTGGGTAGTCATCTGTGGATGACACTGTAAAGAAGTTTTTCCCAAAGCATTTTCCAAGAAATATTATCCTTCCAAGATGCTCTAAGATCAGAGAGATCCCATCATCAAAACAGCTTGGGAAACACTGCTTCCTTTATCCCCTTTTTGGAGCACTATGATGCACGTGGACATATTAAAGATTCTGAGAATTCCTACAGTAAAGAGATCTGCTGACCTCTATTTAACCCAGGTTTTCTCAAATTGGTTTGGCCAGAACCCTTGTTGTTTTTCAACAAAGCATCTGTGAACCGTTTATGAAACTAGTACCCCAAGAAAGTTCTATCTGCACCAGGACTGATTCTTACTTTGGCTTCCTTTTCAGCTGGGCTCCTTCTCTGTTCCTCTCTCTTTTAGAATAGATAATCTATAATGCTTCTCCCTGAGATTTTCCTTCCTGATAGTTCCTAAGTTTCTGTAAGATAGGGATACTATCTTATTCATCCTGGTATGCTTTGGAGTCTAGCACTTGCTTTATGCAACAACTTTGTTGACCTTATGATAAGCACAGTGAACTATGCTAAATCCCTCTGATTAGAGAGGGAAAGCGCAGCCCTGCTCTGATGGAGCTCGCAGTACAGGTGGTAGGGGGACAGGCGAGCAGACAAATATATGAAAATGAGAGCAGAGAGTGCTGCTCCTGGTGAAGATGCAGTATTAGGGATAGAAGTTATTTACCCTCCCACCTGAAGCAACAGCAACAAAACCCAAAAGGCAAAACATATGATACAACAGTTTTGAAGACACTGGAAATTGGGCAGTAAAGGACAGTGATCTCTAAGAAAGTGGAAACAAAAGAATTATGCCCTACGATGGCCCCAGCTTAATGCCTTGAGAGAGTTTCCAAGCCATCGTGCCAAGATGGGGAACTCATGTGGCCCCTGGTGAACTCACTGACTTGGGAGTGGAGTTGAGGGTCTGAAGACACCCAAGTGGCGTTCACCAGCTAGAGGACAAGAGAGGAGAGTTGCACAGAGAGAGAACTCCAGAGAACTCCAGCATTCGGCTGAGTCAGTGTATGCATGAGAGGAAACTACCCAAGACTGGGGGAAAGAACCAAGTGAAAGCTTAGGAGGAAGAGTGCCTGGCCCCCATGCAAGGTCAGGAAGAGGGCCTGCTTCCATCAGCCAGACTGGACAGCCTCTCGCTTTGCGGGGCACTGGCTACTCAGAAAGGTCTTGCCTCAGCGGTGGGGAGTAATTCGTCCTGGATGAGCACTGCCTGGTGTCACCTAACGAATCTGACAAGCAAGACCTGGAATGTTCAAGCTGTTTCCAAGTAATCGAACTATGTCTTAGAATGAAGTTTAAGAATATTTATTGGGCTACAAAAATATCCAGCACTCAACACAGTAAAGTCCTGCTGATGAGATCACAAACTAATTATCTTTTAGTGGAGTTGGTCATGATTAAAAAGTATCAGTCTACTTGAAATTGGCAAAAAACAGGAGCAGTATTCTGATGAAGATCAACAAAAGATGCTATAGAAAAGCAAGGTTAACACAAATGGGACTGGGGGGTGGGGGCACAGGAGGTAACCGCCAGTGGGTGAGACAGATATATGTGGTAAGAGGGCATGCCAGGCCACCACGTGAGGAAATGCTTTAGGATGTGAGAGACCATAGTGCCTTCTGGAATCTTTCCGTTGCCATTTAGCTGAGGCATGGAGCATTCAAAAACTACAAAGAGAGATGAGTCTTCAGAGAGCTGGGGTCCCAGTCACAAAGGCCTTGCTAAAGAATTTAGACATCATTTGCAGTGAGTTGGGGGATACTCAAAGGTTTCAAGCAGAAGAGAAACATGATTATAGCTGCAGTTTGGAAAGATCACTCTGGCATCAGTGGGGGAACTAGAATTGGGGGAGGGCCCGAGGGGAGGCAGGAAGACCTATTAGAAATGTGTTGCAAAAGATTTTATTTTCTAAAAATGGACAGAACAGTATTCCTAGTCCCACTAAGTTTTGCCTAAATATCAGATTCACGGCCTAATTAATGATTGTTGTTTTAAGTCATTAACTTATGGGTTGGGTTTCATATATAGAAATAGATAACTGGAATAAAGTTATAGTAATAGGTAAGAACGATGAAGGCTTAGGCCAGGTGCGTTGGCTCACGCCTATAATCCCAGCACTTTGGGATGCCAAGGTGGGAGGATCACTTGAGGCCAGGAGTTCAAAACCAGCCTGGGTAACATAGTGAGACCTCATCTCTACTAAAAATAGAAAAATTAGCTGGGTGTAGTGGCACATGCCTGTAGTCCCAGCTACTCGGGAGGCGGAGGTAGAAGTATCACTTGAGCCCAGGAGTTTGAGGCTGCAGTGAGCTATGATGATGCCATTGCACTCTAGCCTGTATGAAAGAGTGAGACCCTGTCTCAAAAAAAAAAAAAAAAAAAAAAAAATGAAGGCCTAAAACACAGCAACTTCATCCTGTCTGTTTAGGAGGGTAAAGACCTCTTTGGAAGGAGTTGTCTGAAGCTGCCTTTGCATTGAACTTTACATAAGATTGAAAAAATGTTAAGTGCTCCTATCTAAAAGTGATGGGTACCACCACTAACTTGAAATGAGACAGTGGCAGGAGGAATGGACAGGAATGACAGATTTAAAATATATTAAGAAGGCAGATTTAATAGGTCTGGTGACTGCCTGGACATGGAGATAGATGTTGAAGAGGTGCCAAAGATATCTTTTTCTTGGTTACAGGATGGATGTTGTTGCACTATTTAAAAAGGTGGGGTGGGGGATGAGGAGGATTGGGCAATGCGTTTGTTTTTGGAATACTGACTTTTAGGTGCCAGTGAAACATTTTAGTGGAGATGTCCATTAACAGTTGGACAGTGGAGATGAAGATCTGGAAGTAATCTGTTTCTTCAACCATAAAATGGGGCTCATAAGGTTGTTGTGAGGATTAAATGAGATAGTGTTTGTGTATGAGGTTGAATAATGTCCTGCAAAAATTCATGTTCACCAGGAACCTGTGAACGTGACGTTTTTTGAAAAGAGGGTCTTTGCAGATGTAAACAAGTCAAAATGAGATCATAATGGATTCTGGTGGCCCTAATGCAATGACTGGCATCTTTATAAGAGGGAACTCTGGACACAGACACGTAGGGATAACACCATCTGATGGTGGAGGCAGAGACTGGAGTGATGCGGCTGCAAGCCAAGGAATGCCGAGGACTGCCAACAAGCATAAGCAGCTAGGAAAGAGGCATGGAACAGATTTCCCCATGGAGCTTCTAGAAGGACCTGACCTTGCTGACACCTTGATTTTTGGACTTCTGGCCTCTAGAATTATGACACAACATAACAAGTTTCTATTGTTTTAAGCCACCCAGTTTATGGCAGCCCTAGGAAATTAATACAGCTTGGGAAGCCCGCACCACTATGCCTGGCCCCTAACAAACAGTGCGAAGAGACTCTCAGAGGAAATGAAAGCAACAGAGGGAACCCTACTTGGGAATATCCGTATTTAGGAGCAGGAGAAGGAAAGAAGTCCACAA
>NW_012144966.1:2264357-2267740 GCF_000956105.1 Propithecus coquereli | reverse complement strand
TTTATTTAGCAGGGAGACACCCTGTCCCAGATCTGGAAATGGTGGTAGGAATAATATCAGCCAACATTTATTGAGTGACACCCCATGACAGGCACTGTTCTACACACTTTACTTGTAATAACTGATTTCACACTTGCAATCACTCATGAATTAGGTGCTCTGATTAGCTCCAGTTCACAAATCAGGAAAGTGATGCCAGAGATGTTAAGTAACTTGTTCAAGGACCCAAAGCTATTATACTAAGTGGCAGAATCACGATGGGAAGCCAGGCACTCTGCGCTGAGGTCTACACCCTTAATAACGATGCAAGGCTGCCTCTGTAAGAAAGGGAAGGTGAGTCCTCAGGGAACTCAAGGAGATGGGAAAGAAGGAAAAGGGAGATTGAAAAAAGAAAAAGGCAAGGCAGTATCGACTGGCTTCGTCTGAGATGGCTACTCTGATGTACCTGTTCCTCTTTTGGTTCCCTCTTCATCTTTGCTTTGGAGATGAACGATCACATTTTGTCTAAGCCTATACTTTTCATTCAATCATAAGAATAATGCAATGCAGCTTGTATACAAATAGCTGGTGACAGTCCTGTAGTTAAAAACTTGACCTTTCAAAATGTCCTAGTTAGTTACTGCTTGAGAACAAAAGGGAGGCAAGTATAATTCCATTCTCTTCCCAGATGATCTCCCTGCGAGTGCTGCGGTCCCATTCATGGATCCGTAAGTTCGACATTCCCTCCACCCCACAAGATCCCAGAGAGCAGTGAAGTGCTCACGGCAGAATCAGCGACACCAGTCACTTGCTCACTGGCCCCTTCCTCAGACACGGCCTGTGCCGTGTTGGGCACAGGTATTAATATTTAGAGCAGCCTCCGGCAGGGCTGAGGGACAGGGACTGTGTAGGGCAGGAATAATTCTCCTTCCTGCTACAGTGGTGGGCTGACGGAGAGAATCTGCTGCAAGGTGAGGAAAGGTCAGGGTTGTTATCTGCTCTAAGACTCCTGAGAGATGATTTTTGATGCAATAATAAAATAGCAAGCCTAAATCATGTTCCTAAATTTGTCACTTAAAAAAACAAACACATGAATGTAAAAATGTTCATTTGAGGCTCTAAAAATAAATGCGCATATGGTTTTGCTCATTCATCCAGATGTTGATATAGCACAAAAATATTTTCTTTAAAAAGGAGCACAACTGCATTTTGGCATTTGTGGTAGATGGAATGACGGTCCCCCAAAGATTCCACATGTCCTAATCCCTGGAACCTGCGAACATGTTACCTCGTATAGTAAAAGACACTCGACAGATCGTTACTAAATTAAGGATACTGAGATGGGAGGATTCTCCTGGCTTATCCATAGAGTGCCAGTGTAACCACAACGATCTTTCTAAGTGGCAGAGTAAGATGCACAGGTGGAGGTCGTGAGAAGGACTCCACCTGCTGTTTCTGATTTTGAATTTGGATGAAGAGAGCCATAGGCCAAGGGAATGCAGGAATTTTCTAGCAGCTGGAAAAAGAAGGAAAAGCATTCTCCGAAAAGCCAGCAGAAGGCATACACTCTGAAGAAACCTTAATTTTAGGCCAGTGAAACTGATTTCAGACTTCTGACCTCCAGAACTGTAAGATAATAAATTTGTGTGGTTTTAAGCCACTCCATTTCTGGTGCATTATTATAGCAGCTTATAGTAGAAAACTTATCTGGTGTAGTTCAGCACTACACAGAATTCAGAGTAGTCTCATGAATTATGGAGTCTTTTCTACTAATGTTAGGAAATACAAAGGAATTCCAGCTTATCACTACAAATATTATTCTTTGGATACCAAAGCTAAACCACTGGAAACGACATCCGGGAAGAACAACTAGAAAATCTGTGAATTGTATTCCTACACCCCATTCATTGTCAAGCCTAATTATAAACTTGTTTTTACCCCAGTCTTCACCCTGACCCGTTATTAGTGTTTGTAGGTGAACAATCATGAATTTGCATTTTTCATTAGTTGCTTGAATTTCTGAGTCTTGGAGGGACAGAGATTCAGCTAAGAATTTGTGTATCGCCACTTGTTATCAAGCTGCAAGTTACATGTGAAGGAACTGAACCTTAATTTGTTTCTGGTTCTCCTGGTCTACAGGTTGTCTCCACCTCATCCAACTTTCTAACCGATATTTACCCAGGCACAAAACAGAAACGACAGACAGTGACTCTTCTGAAGCAAATGAACGTTCTCCTAAACGCCGCAAACCAGCTAGAACAAAGAAAAAAGGTCGGCAAAAAGGAACAGAGCTTCCTTGCCACAGTCACAAAGCCTGGGGAATGTGGGCTTTCAAAGAAGGAGGGGAAAAAAAGGAAGAAAAAAAAATAGAATGGGAAGTACAGTAAGATTGTGCAGTATATTCCAATTCATCCAGAATTATTGAAAGCAGGGAGATTAGCATGAGAATGTGATGGAATACATGAATTGGCAGTTTTCGAGGTAGCCAAATAGAATAACATAACCCTTAATATGAAAATGGTTCTCAATTTAATTTAATCTCTTTGATGATTCTGAAGTCGCCTCAGGGTGCTGCAACATTTCCTTTCTGCGGTCATGAATATTAATCATCAGGGCTTAATGCTCTAGAAAACAGTTTAGGGAATTTTAGCCTTCCACTTGCAGGCTTCTTTAGAACCGCAAGGGTATAAGCGTTTCTTAAGGAATGAATGTCCTTATAGCTGTGGCCTGGAAACTTCCTGTGGGCCCGTGAATGAACCAAGGTACTTCAGGGTGAAGAAAATGCCTCTGTCAGGTTGAAGCATCTTCCTTTTTATGATCACTTGTTCTGTCCCGTAAGGAACATGGTGGAATAAGTCAGCAGGTGCTGAGCTGGGTCTGCTAGTGCCCTCTGCACACTCTGCAATCCTCCTGCTCTTGCAGACTGGATTCCACGGCATAGAGAGAGTTCTAGCTTCCTCCTTAGACTGTTTATTTCCAGGGCCAGGTTCTTAAGAGGTGATGAACAAATGCATGGATGATTCTTTCATTTTCTTTTTTCTTCTTTAATTTTTTATGGAGATGGGGTCTTGCTGTGTTGCCCACCCAGGCTGGTCTTGAACTCCTGGCTTCAAGCACTCCTCCTGCCTCAGCCTCCTAAAGTGCTAGGATTATAGGCGTGAGCCATTGCATTCATCTATGAGTAAAATTCACATGAGCCTACAAGGTCTGAAGGTTCCTCCCTACATCAATACTGTCCACGAAACCATTGGCTGATGACAGCCAGGACCACAGGGCAAAAGTGTTTGAGGAGGTATCACGGTGGTTAATGAGAATTTTTTTCTTAGATTACAGCCAGGAAGCAATTCTCTCCAAAAGGAGAATATTCCCATCCCTTTACTACAGAGGGGTGGAGTACAGCACTC
>NW_012144966.1:2192280-2263722 GCF_000956105.1 Propithecus coquereli | reverse complement strand
TAGCAGTGATTCTCTTTGTAGGTAGGGTGGAATTATGGATATTTCTCTTTACCTTTCATATTTTTCTATACTGCCCATATTTTTACAGAAGATGTTTTATTTTGCATATGTTTATCTTCAGGGGAAGAGAGAGATGCTTTATTTTTATTTTAAGAGCCACATCTCTGAGGGACTAATTTGACACAATTTATTCAGATAGGTACTGCTCTGGATGAAGGAGAAGCCACTGGTGGCCCAACCAGAAAGGAGGAACAGGCAGATCCTGGAGAGTCCCAGTGATGAGGGTGGGTCACTTTCGATATCTACTTCTGCATCTCGCTGATGTTTACGGTTGTCACTTTAACCACCCATGTGGCTTCAGTCCCACTGGCCTGGGGAGCAAGCCCTAGGCCTCAGCTTCAAGGCCCACTAACAGGTCATCTTGCAAGTCTCTTTTGAGCTCTGGCCCTATTTCCAAATCAGGTTCCCTGTAGTTTTTTTGTAGGCAAGTACCACTGTACCCCACCCTCATCCTCACCAGTAGCTGAGTTCTTTTTGTCTCCTTGTATTATGTCTCTCACCTGTCCAACACCCCAACAGTTCCACAGGGGCCACAGCTCTCCCTCTGCAGGACATCTACCCGGGTGTCCTGCGATGAGTGTTGGCCTCCGAGACAAGCCCTCCAGGAAGCCAAAGGCCCACTCTCTCGGACCCGCCGTCTCTGCCAGATGCTTGCCTATTGTGTCCCTCTTGCCTGCCAGCCTCCCCGGGGCTGCCCACCACTTAGTCCTTCTTGTGGCCTGCAGCTGCAGCCCTGAGTCCTGTCTCTGTCTCCTCAGGCTTGTCTCTGGGTCCCACCCACTGCTGAGCCCCCTGTCATTGCCACGACCCAAGCTCCTTACCCTGCCTCCCCACCTCCCCACATGTGCTGTGGGCCCACAAGGAAAATGTAGCTAACACTGGGGCCCATTCTCCTGTTCTGCTCAGGAAACTTGCTCTCGGAGTGTGCTCAGGGGAAATAACGTGGAGTGCCTCTTACTACAGTGAGGGAGGCCTGGATTCTACAGTGTTTGTATCTCTGATGGGATGGGGCCTGGAGTTGGATCCCTGCTGTTATTCAAGAGTCTGATAAAGTTGTAAATTAGTGATGGTGATGATGATGAGCTTTCAGTATGGCTGGCACTGTACCAAGCATTTAACACGGAGAGTCACATCTCATCTTAGAATAGCCCCACGACATGGGTGGCTACCGCTGGTAGCTCCATTTTATAGATGAGGACACTGAGGCTCACTTAGGTGAACTAACTTGGTCAGTCATGGTGGTAGTGACTGAACAATGCAGGATTTGAACCCAGGCCAGAGCTTGATTACTGAACCGGGGTAGAACCCCAAAGGCCCAAGTCCAGGCAGGTCATTGCAATGAGTCGATGGAGTGGCCATAATGAGCATGTTCATCTGTAGTGTAGGGATCACCACAAAGCCCCAGGTGACTAATAACAGGCAAGAGTGTGGGCCCAGGGTGGCCAGAGCTGCTGGGCTTTCAAGAGATGCCAACCAGTGTGGATTTTTATGCACCGCCTCCCTGTATTGTAATGTGGGTTCAAACTTTTCAAAAACACTGGGTCAGCCAAATACAGTGCCCTGGCGACCCACCAGTTTGCCACGTCCACACCATTCTACACTGTGCGCCTTCCAATCCTTACTGGTGACACACGCTCTTTTCTTTTAAAGGGCCAGGGCTACATACCTGCACGATTTCTAGCATCTCTGCCTTGCTGATGTAGCCGTTTCCGTCCAGGTCGTACATGCTGAAGGCCCATTTGAGCTTCTGCTCCAGCTTCCCCCTCGAAGTCACACTCAGGGCGATGATGAATTCTCTAAAGTCTATTGTCCCATCGCCATTCGCATCGAAGGTGCGGAAGACATGCTCTGCGAATTTGGAAGCATCCCCGTAAGGGAAAAAGTTCCCATATATTTTCTTAAACTCCTCCATTGACAAATGTCCGCTGGGGCAGTCTCTCAAGAAGCCTTTGTACCATTCCTGGATCTCGTGCTCCGTGAAGTCCGTGCTCTCCAGCAAGTCCTGCATGACCTCCGGGCGCAGCTTGCTGTTCTGTTTGCCCATCCTGGCAGCGAGAGTTCAGCTGCAGATAGAAAAGAAAGCATGTGTGATTTTTTAGAGCTGTTCTTTAGAAGCACGTTTTATAATTTGTGATTGTTCCTTTGGGGAAAAGAAAAAACAAACTTTATACTAGTCCAATAACATTGTCTAAGTTTTGCAACGTAGCAGGCAGCCAAACAAAATAATAGAAACACAGGCCAGTGGATATGCAGGACAGAAATATCACTAACCAGAAAATTTGATATTTCTTTTCTACAGAGCCAGCCTGAAAGCAAAGATCCAGAGGGAGAGGGAGAAGAAGCGGACAGGGGAGGAGGGCAGAGGGAGGGAGAATTAATTGATTACTTAGTTCTGGTTTGTTTATCAGGTTGCAAGAGGTTGAGCCTGCATTTAAGAAGGCTGGGGTTCTAATTAGCAGAGACGATTAAAGAAAAGGAAGAGAGAGAGAGAGACCACAAAAGAGAATTTAGCATGTTTTATTGCTACAATATTTGCAAATAAAGTGCTGCTTGGGTACCTTCTGAATATTATAAACACAGACATGAGGAAGGAAAATGGAAACAAACCTATCTAATACCACTAAACACCACTGAGCTACTTCAGTAATTTAAATTCACAGAGTAAATCACTGATGACCTTGGGTTGAGATCGTAAAGATGATGCTTCATAAAATTATTTATGTCTTATGGGATTGTGGCTTATGAAATAGGCCACACTTTCCTTTTTAAAATACAAATAACTTTGTATTTTCTTATCATAACAGTAGCACACATCCACAGGAAAACAACACAGTGATGCATGAAAGAAAAAAGTCAGCATCATTTCAAATCCTAACCCCTGGAGATAACCACCGCTAACATTTTGGTGTATATTCTCCCAGATTTTTAATATGCATACTTATTTAAATATGGTATTAACATATGTTTTAATACATTTACATTTTTAAAAAACAAGAATGCACACCCTTTTGTTGTATATATATTTTAACTTAATACAGTGTGGGGAATAAAGAGGACTTTTACTGGATGGGAAATCCCTGCAATTGTCATCTTCCCAGTCACAGCCATTCACAGCCATTCACAGCCATTTGCCGAGCAGCATCACTGGACACGTCTGGTGATTTGGATGCAAAGAATAAGACATGTCCCCTCCTTCCTAAGGGCACCTATCTGTGTGTGTCGGGGTGGTGGTGACAGTGAGGGGACAATATGATAGAATAGCAACATTTCGTGGTCAATATAGCAATTCTGAGTTCATGTGTCCCCTGATGACAAGGCATCCAATGAACATATCTTGAAGGTAGAGTGAGAACTCATTCATCCTCTTTGTTCAGTCTGAGATTAACTTTTTGGGCTGTCTTTCTGGGGAAAGAGACTCAGGCTGCCTTAGTGAAATAATAAGGTAAAAATTCTTTTGCACGGTAGGATCTAGCCTGTTCCCCTCCTCCCAGCTTTGCAGAATGTAGATCATTACCAGACGAGTTTTGTCGGCCTTTCAGAAGGCTGGTGAGTGAGTTTCAAGTGATCTGTGATCTGGCCCTCAAATATCTACTTGGAGCACATCTAGGGACCCTAAATTCCAGTGGGCAGGGGGCTACAGGTTCCCTTTGTGAGCAAAGACTTTCTGAACTCTGCCCTTTCCCCTGCCACCGTCACACACGTATCCAGAGTGGCCAGTGAGTGCAGTGAGAGTACCTAGGAAGGATGTCCCAGCCACGGGGGCAGGGTGCTACAGGGAGCTTTCTTGGGGGAGGTGATATCTGAGCTTCCTTCCTAGTTATGGAGTCATATGATTTAAGTGTGGTCTCATAAAGGTGCTCTGCACTTATATTTTGCATTTTTATTCTATTGGAAAAAGTCCTGAAAGGCTTGGAAAATTACAGAATATCTGGAAGACAACACATCCCCATTTTAATCATGACTGCCGATTTTCTTTGCGATTTTACGCGTTACAGTGCTTTGTTTCTCTCTATCTCCCTCCTGCTACAAGGTCAGTCCCTTGAGGGAAGCAGAGTCTCCATGGGGCTACTTTGTCTTGCCAGGGCCACCACAGTGGCACGTGGTGAACTACTAAATGCAGGAATGACTGACAGAAAGGCAATTACAACACGGAAATATGGACTAGTCTTGGAAAAGGAAGCTTTTTGCCAGAAGCATGAGAGCCTGGTTTTCAGAACGCTATTGGACACACTAAAAGCTATCTGGCAGTTAAGACTTGGTCTCAGGATGTCTTATATTGAATTGCCTGTCTGGTGGCCTCACTGCATGAAAATAAATTCCTACAAGGCAGTGTTTGTATCTCACACGGGCTCAAGCTTCTTTTGGAACATCCCTAGTTCAGGCAATAATGAGAAATCTGTATTAATTGCCAAGTTGATTCATTTTGTTTTTTGAGTTTTGCGTTGGAGATAGAACCTAGCTTTGCCTTGCTCATGTGCAGGCATCCCAAAGTGTAGGGAGGATGGAGCATCCTTCCTATTAGCATGGCCAACAGCTGCAGGAATGAACTTCCTTTTAGAGTTCCCTCTTTATGCAGAATCAAGCAAACATCATTTTATGCAAAAGCAAAATTAAACTAGAATTCCAAATGGAGCAGAAACAGAATTTATAAATTGAACATTCCAATATCTTTCACTTTCCTCTGTGTCCTTTTTTTTTTTTCCTGGAGATTAAAAAAACAAAGTTAGAGAGGCTGGTTTGTATTAGAATTTTAAAATTGTCATTTAGTTGCTAAGTTAGCAATTTGCCTGAAGCCAGAATTTAGAAACATGAGGTAATACATAATACATGGGTTTATAGAGCTCTGAAACATTTTATGGAATTTACAAGTAATTTCAAATTTTCCTTCTGGGAGGTTCTTTAGGATATAGCTCTTTGGTGTGGTTTTCAATCAACTCACCGTTATTATAATCTGGTTATGTACAAATTGCTATGTGTGTAGCCTTGGGGAAAAATGCCATTTTGATATTTAAATCTATACTCTTAAAGAATGATTTATTTCCCTAGATATAGAAAGCGTTGCTTCTTCAAAACTAAACTTAAGTTTCTTTCCCAATATTTAAAAAGTGCTTCTCATTTATTAGATGGTTTTTGCTCTAGAAACAAATTGCCTCAACATTTTGGCTAAGTCTCCCACGGAGACTGATCTGTGTGTGCAGCTATTTTTTGGTAAACAGTAATTAAACCACATTTACAAATTCATTAGCACAGAAAGGCCATAACACAAACAAGGCAGAAGAGCATGGAATAAGTTATTTGGGAAGCGGGTGTTTGCAATTAAGTCCAGAATTTGTTTCAGTAGATAACTACAAATACTTTACTAAGTATGAGGACTGAACTTGAGAAAACCAACCATCTGGATTTGGTTAGACCATGCAACAAAAACCTCAGGGGCATATGATAGAGCCTCCTTCCTTGGGCGGGGAGGGGAAAGATGGAGGAGTGGCTGACAGTACCTTTTTCTTTTGGAAGACAGAAATTTCTGCCTGTTTGTGTTAAAGGGAAGGGGGGTGGGATAACATAGGGGAAATGCTACGTTGATTAACAGTCAAGAGAAAAATAGTCTGGAGACAGAAGTTCCACCTCAGGTCAAATCCTTTCCATCACTCTAATCAGTTATTAAAGCATTCATTTTATGCAAGGAGAACATGGTGGGAAAAATGCTTGGGTTCAAAGCTTGGCTCTATTGTTTACTAGCTGGTGGGTAATTCACTTAACTTTTTGGTGCACCTCAGTTTTCTCAGATTTGTAAAATGAGTTCAATAATGCGAGTTCATATCTCATTGATTTGATGTGAGAATTAAATGAGACAGTCCTACATGCAAAGCTCTGGCATTCAGTCAGGGCCAGACGCTTTGGTAAACGACAAGATCTTATCCGTGCTGGTCCTTCAGACATTGTTCTAGCCAACTTGCACAGCAACGCTGTGTGACAGGCAGGCAGGCTTTCTCCATTTCACTAGCAGAAAAATGAAAACTCAGAGAGGCTTACAGTCCAGTGGCAAGAGACATGCGATAAATGAAATAAATACGTGAAATCACAGCTGGAGATGTGCCACGGAGAAGAGTAAAGAAGAGAAGGGGGTAGAGGAATGCTGGGGGTGGGTGGATGGGTGATGAGATCTTAAATAAGAAGCCAGGGAAGGCCCATGGAGAAAGCCACATTTGAAAACGACCAGAGGCAGTGAGGCAGGTAGCCATGGAGAGAGCTGGGAGAAGGCTCTTTCAGGAGAGAGAGCTGTGAATGAGAAGGGTCTAAACTGGGGTGCACTCAGCACGAGCCAGGATGCAGCTGGAGGGGAGGGCGAGAGGGACTGAAGGAGATGAGACCAGCATGGTCACGTGGGGCCAGATGATGTGGGACTTAGAGGTGACCGTGAGGACGTTGGCTCTCACTCTGCGTGAGATGAGCCACTGCAGGGTTTTTAGCAGAGAAGTGATATGAATGATTTTTAGTCTAACGAGATCACTTGGCTGCTATGTTGAGAGTGAGCTAAAGAAGATAAGAGCACAGGCAGGGAGACCAGTAAGGAGGCCCCTGCAATGACCCAGGCAAGAGGTGACAGTGGCTGGACCCAGGGTGGTGGCAGCAGAGGACAGGACACATGATTGGATTCTGGATATAGCCTGAAGGTAGAGTCAACAGGACTGGTGGGTGGTTCAGACGTAGGGTGTGAAAAAGAGAACAGTGCAGTGTAACTCCAAGGTTTGGGCCTGAGCAACTATAAGGATGAAGTTGATATTTACAGAAGTGGGGGAAATATAGGCGAAGCAGGGCTTTGGGGTGAGGCAGGGGACGTGGATACCAGTGCTTAGCTGTGCACATGTTGATTCTGAGATACCTATTATACGCCAGTTGGAGATGGCAAGCAGGTCGTTGAATATATAAGTTTAAAGTTAGAGGAAGAGGTCCAGGGAGGGCAAAATCAACTTGGGAGTCATGAGTATACAGATAGAGTTTACAGCCAAGGAAGTCAATGTAGACTGAGGATGGAGCCCTGATCACACTGCCATTTACACTCTGGGAGGTGAGAGGGAGCCAGTGAAGGAGAATAGGAAAGAATCGCCGTAAGGTAGGAGGAAAACATGAACTGGCTAAGACTACGCCCTCTTCAATGTTGTGTCCTTCATGCCCAGCTCCAGGCGGCACGTTGCAAGTGCTCCATATAGTGGACTGGCACTCTTGCTTTCCTCTCTGAATCCTGTGGTCTCTTCGCCGCCCTGCCTGCCCATCTGCTCTCGACAAACCCCTGGGGCTCATCTGTGATTCCTTTCACTTTAGTTCCATTAGCATTTGATCTTGATTCGGTGCCCAATATTTGTCCCAAATCCATTTCCTCCTCACCATTTCCGCTGTCACCACCTCAGTCCAAACTACCATTCTCTTCCTGGTCTTCTACAACACCCTCCTCCCCTTGCCCCCATCTATTTTCCTCAGAGTGATCTCTTTTCAAAGATGGGGTCTCGCTCTGTCACCCTGGAGTGCAGTGGTGTGGTCATAGCTCACTGTAGCCTCGAACTCCGGAGCTCAAGTGATCCTCCTGCCTCAGCTTCCAGAGTAGCTGGGACTACAGGAGTGTGTCACTGCACCTGGCATCAGAGTGACCTTTTAAAAACACAAATTAGACTATGTCACTCCTCTGCTTAAAACTCTACAAAGGCTTTCCAACATACTTAGAATAAAGTCCAAACTCCCTCTTTGGCCCACTGGGCTCTGTATGAGCTGGCCCGGGACATCTTTGACTTAAATCTTGGTCCTCCCTCTGCTCCAGGTACCCTGGCCTCCTGGATATCTCATCTTTTACCTCTTAAGGGCCTTTGCATCAGTCCCGCATTTCCGTAAGTGAACACACACCTATTCCATTAAACATCAGCATCCTGTCATTCAGTAGTTACTCTGGGAAGGACAATGTGAAATTTCCCGGCTTATTTTGGGTCACATCTAGTCTCTTAGGGTTCAAAAAATAAATACTGACCACAGATGAAAAAGGAAAAATGCATGAGAAGACACCAAATCACCAAAGAGAACCATAATCAGGAATCCAAAATATGAAGTTAATTTTCCATTTAAAAAGAAAAATAAAGGAATAGCAACTAAAAATGATGCCACAGTGAAAGGAACGGCAGCTAGTGAATGACCTTCTGGAACGCATGCTCTCCCGTCTACATTTTTGTGTCGATGGAGGGAAAGGTCTGCAGCATTGCATTTCTGTGAGTCCTTGTAAGGCCCCGAAAACTCTGTGACTTAATTCCTCAGAGCCCATAGGGAAAAGTCTATAACCTACCCTGGACAGCCTGATTAACTTCAGAGGAAAAGTCTCAATGCAAACGGCACTGAAGTCTCCTAAAATGGAATTTATAAGACACGAGCAGCTAAAGTCAAGTTTGGCTGCAACAAGGAACACAGAACCCACAGCGGTTCCAGAAGGAGACCAGGTTCATTAAAACATTTGCCTGATTTGGGGTATGTAACCTTGCCCACTAAGAGTTGCTTTGAGTTTTCAATCAGTGGCACGTCTAAATTATGAAAACATAACTTAAAAAAGGTTCCTAAAATGTAAGAAAGGAAATTATAAAAGTTGCGGATGCACGGGAGTAGTTATTCACTTACCATGACTAGGACATGAGGCATTTTAGCTGCCTGAATTTTACTGGTGGCTAAAATCCCACAGATTCATTTCTAGGTCAGTTGTCTTTGATTTTTTACTGGAAAAAAAAGCATGACTAAATAAAAACCTGAAGAGTGCATTGCTTCAGAATTTCTTTTCAATGGAACCAGTGGGAATTTGAAAGGAGGCCACACATACAAACTGACATATTTATATACAATAGGCATATTAGGAAATAAAACACAGTGGTGCATCAGGGAAAAATTAAAATGTTAAAGAGGGAGAAGTGAAGAGTTATATAACAATTCCACTGGCTTAGTCTTTACCTTGATCAAAGAATATTCTCTCCTCTTGCCTCTGGTAAGATGAGCTGCTCTAAGGAAATGAGACCTACCACCCCATCTGGCTTTGCTGGAATTGTCTGAAAAGTGTTACAAGGGCACTGCTCCCAGCGTGGCCTTCTTCCCAGTGAGGATGGGCTTGTGGACTCACATCTCCAGCGTGAGGGGTCATAGCCTGGAGCCCTGGCCACACTCCTGGCTTCCATACCCCCTGCAGAAAGGTGACTGGGCTTGAGATGAGAACTGAACCGGTACAATCTAGCGAGCAGGAGGCTTACTAGAAACAAATTTGCTCTTCCTTTTGCTTTCTCCATGGTATGAGATAAAGGCCAGGAGATTATCTGATCTTCTCTAGGTGAGCAGGGGTTACAGTCTCCAAAATTTCAGAGTCCTTGCTCTATAGAGCATGCATTTCAGATGGAAAAGGGCCTGGCCTTGGGCTTTTTTTTTTTCAGGGTTTATTTTCCATAAAAATAAGGTTCAACCACATTACTTCAATAAAACATATTTCTGATAAGAATCTGAACAAAACCTTATCTAACAACAACCTCTCCCTATCTCCTGAATATGGAAATATCATTTTTAGTTTTGTTCATTACCAAAGGAATACATCATGATTATAAAAAAATCTAAGTAATAAAGGGATTTAAAAATGAGAAAGTGAACATCTTCATTCTGATCCAATAGCACTCCATAAAAAAAACCCACTACTAGCAGTTCTATTTATATATATCCACCTAGACATTTAAATGCATACATATGAAATTGTATACTCTAACCATAAATGGGATCATTCCATACTATTCTTTAACTTTCATTTTCACTTAAAAGCATTTTTCTTTAATGTATCTCATTCATTCTTTTAAATTGCTGAATTTTCATTTGTTGATGGATTCAACAGACAGTATTGAGTGCTGACCTTGTGCCAAGCATTGAATTAGGTAAGAGATACAATGGTTAATAATGTGAGGCTTACAGCCCTTTGGTATTCCATTATATGGAATTTATTTAACTAATGCCCCTTGATAGACATTTAGGTTGATTCCACTTTTCTTTTATTCCCTTGGCGTTTACCTTAGTCAGGGTCCCCGATTCCTTAGGTGGAATTTATTGCAAAGAGATTCTTGATGTCATTGACAAGTACAGTGACCTCTAGACCTTTCCTTGTAAATTCTCCAATAAGCCATTTTCTCCTAGGGCCTTCATATTCTAACTGTACATTTTGCAAGAGTTTACACATCTGCTAAGATTAGAACTGAATTAGAACTGAATTAGAATTGGAATGAGAATTCCACCCCACTCCCACTGACCTGCTTGAGTTATAGGCACACAACATGCCGGTTTGGCATTTGCTAGTCCAGTGCCTAGGAAGGCATGCCCACCCTCTTATTTAAAGAGAACATTATTGTAACCATTAAAATGCCTCTTCTGTTTCAGCCTAAAGATATATTTCACCTAAACAACACCTTGAATTCTCTCTTGCTTGATACTCAACTCCAGATTTTCAAGCCATCTCCTTTCCCAGCTACTTCAAGTCCAGCTAATGGTTAACTCTGCCTCCACCCCCTCCCAGGCTCCCAGCAATTGGAGGGGCCCTTACACCACATGCTTAAAGTGTTCATGAAGATGTGGATAGAGGCCATACCAAATGGTCACCTTCCAGGCCTACGGACACTACAAAGCTGTCCCAAACAAAGAACTGTGGGAGTGTCTGAAGTCAAGGGCTTCAGATCAAGGCCACGTGTCCCCCCGCTATTCAGACTGCCTGGCCCTCAGACCACTGCAACAGAGCTGCCTGCTGTGGCTGCCTCTGGGACCAGATCCTGGCCAGGGATGGCGGCAGGGAGAAGGGAGGGCGCTTTGGGGCAGGCTAGGACTCCACCCTGGGGGACTTCCGATGAATTCTGATTGCAGTAAATGTCTGCTTCACTAAAGGTACTAAATATTCTTTTACTTAGAACACAGAATTATTGCTTTGGGTTCTGATAAAACCATAAAGCAGAATAGTAAATTAAATCCTCATGGACAGGGGAGATAAATAGACTAACAGTGGCAATCCAAGCCTCATCTCGTAGCTAGCAGCAAGAGGTATAGAGGAGCACAAGTCTCCATTTTTAGATATCCTCTAGGGGGCACAGATGCACTCGGTAAATTGATTCAAGGCCCTCCATAGAGTCTAAGAATAGTTTATAATTTTTTTATTTATTCAGCAGACATGTGTTTACCATCTACTGTTTCCTGGCTTACAAGGAATATTTCTATAAAAATAATACCCTACATGGGTTAGGGAAATGACAGGAATCTGGGATTCTGGATGCAATTCAGAGCATTTTCAATAATATGTTATCTCATAATTTCCCTGTAGATTGATGTGAGAGATATTGTGCCTTGGTTTTACTCCAAGGACGAGGGGCTTGGGGAAGCTCACTGCCATGACAAATTCATGCAACTCGTGGTCCCTGGGTGTGGGACCAGAACCACCCTCCCCACCCTCACCCCTTCCACGTTTCTGGCTAGATCACTTTTGGTGTGTAAATGTCAGTTTCTGCTGGAAGGTACTAGTTGATTACTTCCTATCCTGGGCAGCATGGCTAAAAATATTAATGTTTGTTCATCAAACATATGTCCAAGTGAGAAGCCCACTAACTGGCTAACAAGAAGAGACTATGAAGTAACTTCTTTTTTTCTTAAAATTTCAGAATATCAAGGGGATACAAATGTTTTAGGTTACATGAATCGTTTTTGTAATGCTTGAGTCCTGGCTATAGGTGTGCCCGTCACCCAAATAGTGTTCATAGTACCCATTAATTGGTTTCTTCCTCTCCCCTCTCCCCCGCCCCCACCCCTCGTTGCTTTCCATTGAGTTTTACTTGCCTTTGTGCACTTGTGTGCTCATCAGTTAGTTCCAATTTAACAAAAGAAGTAACTTCTTTTAGCCTCTTGCCCCTTTCACATCCTGCAGCAAGGTGTGTGGAAAGAGAATTGGACTTGGTCGCAGAAGAACTGTCATCCTCATACTGTGTTAGGTGACCTTGGGAAAGTTCTTTGATGTCTCTTGGTCTCATTTTTCTATAGTAAAATAGGCACAATAACACCTCTCTCTCAGGGCTGTTTGGAAGACTAAATAAGAAAAATGGGGAAAATTCGTTTTCCCCAATGAAGAGGGGAAAGCCCAGCATCGTGCTTAGCATCTAGCAGGTGCTCAGCAAACACTAGTAATCTAAATGAGATAAGGGCTCAGTTTGGTTGGGTTGTTTACAAAGATGAGCCCTCCAGAGTTGGGGACATTCTCCCCCTTGCTTTACTTCCATGAAGAGTTAGAAAGAACAAGAGCAAAAAAGTGACACGAGAGAGAAAGAAGGGAAGAGGACCACTGTTGGCTACCAGCCTAACTCCTCTTCTTGGATCACTAACCAGATGTGAAAGACATCTGGATATGCACCCAGAGGGCACTGCTGGCCTTGGCGGAGGGTTTTCCCTGCATGGTAGTCCTTATTCTAACCTGAAATTAGGCAAAGAGGTGCCATTACAGCAGCAGCTGATGGAGAGCAGGACACTGTGAGTTTTTTGATTTTTTTTTTTCCTGGTCTTCTCTTCTGGGTTTGAGTAGGCTGTGGCTCTATAGTCGGATCCTGTGATCCCTGCTTGATTGTCACTCAGCAGTCACTGCAACCATGGGCCGCCTGGCTGTTGAGGCAGGAAGTTGTGTTAAGTGTCTTCCCCAGGAGGAGTTGGGGGGCTCCAATATGTCAGTGGTACCCCGGGAGCAGGGAGGGGTTTCTTGGATCACTGCCTCTAGCTGGTCTTCCTGCCGCCGCCCCAGCTCCATCAGATGTGTTCTTCACACGGCAGCCACTCTCGGGACCTGAGATGCTCTCCTTTCCAACCCACCTCCTCCCATTGTCTAAACTTCCGCATCGACCTAACTCATACGTATTTATCCCCAGGAGCTCCTCTGATGCAGGCCCTCATTCGGGAGACCTTCTCTGACCACCCAGATCATTATCAGTCCAATCTCATCTTGTACATTTCCTTCTTAGTACTTACTACAATTGGAATTAATTATGTGCATAATTATATGCTTAAGATCTGTGTCTCCTGCCAGATGCTAAACTTGACTACAGGAGGGATTCTATCTTGTTTCATATTGTATCGCTGACACCTAGCCCACGCCTGGCAGATGCTTAATAAGCGTTTTCAATCATTGACAAATTGACAATTTGTCATCTTTGATAAGCATGTTCTTCTACTGTGGCACCATCATCCCACCCCAAGGGTGGGCTTTTTGCTCTTCTGGATAAATGCACACACCTCTTCCTCATTGGACACAGCTTTGGCTGCAGGACCCAGGCCACGCACTCAAGGAACTCCTGCTGCAGGAACGAAGAGATTTCAGATAGAACCATATCCCATTTCTTCTACTACCAGGCCAACAAATAAATAGGAAAAAATAATATAGTGTTTTCTCATCCCGTTCTGAATCTCAATACAGAAATATCTGTCCTTACCATGATGTTCCCCAAGCAGAGCCTACATTGATTAGATTATTCACATTGTGAGTTTGCTCCATAAGGGCCCAAAGCAGCTAGAATAATACTAATTTCGGATAAAAGAGGAGGTGAAACAACTATCACGGATTAGAAATTAGGAGGTGCCCAAAAATCTGCTGAAGGAAGTGAAGAAGAGCAAGAGGACGGAAAAGAAGAGGGAGGAAGGAAAGAAAGGAGGAAAGGAGGGAAAAGGAGGAAAGGAGGGAAGGAGAAAAGGAAGATGGGAGGATGAATGTTAGGATGAAAGTAGGATAAAATAAGTGATTGAAGGAAGTGTAGGAATTAACAGGGACCGAAGAAAATATAATCCAGACAACAAACAAGATTAGTTAGCCATGTCGAGGGGTTATCAACCAGGCAGGACCCAGTAACCTAACAAGAGAGAAAAAAGCATGAAAGGTTATAAGGAGCCAGTCCTCGGGCTAAATAAGAATGTGTCTTAAAGGCAGCTTTGCTCCTACTGCTCTACCAAGCCCCATATGAAACACCTGACAGCATCCCTGGGGAAAGATGGGGCCAGCTCATGAGTCCTGAGAGGGCAGCAGGAAGGTGCTCTATGCTGCCCAGAGAAAAATGTTCTGCTATCTTCTTCTCTCCCCAGCCTACCCTCCCAGGTTGGCAAGGTTCTTCAATGCCCACTGGAGTTGCCAGATGTCTAGTTAAATTTTAATTTCAGATAAAAAACAGATAATTTTTTAGGATAAATATGGCCCGAATATAGATGGGCATACTTACACACAAAAAAATTTTTTTTTCGATGGGGTCTCGTTATATCACTTAGGCTGATCCCAAACTCCGGGACTCAAGCCATCCTCTTGCCTCAGCCTCCTAAGTAGCTGGGACTACAGGCGTGAGCCACCGTGCCTGGCTCAGAAAGATTATCTGTTGTTTCTCTGAAATTAAAATCTAACTGAGACTCCTGTATTTTTATTTGCTACCTCTAGCAACCCACACAACTCCCAATATCCCCTCCTTCAGATCCCCGTGTGTTCATGGCTGAAAGGGAGCTGTGCTAGTACATTTGGGAGCTTGAGGATTCCACTGGTGTCAGGATTATATTTTTCTATGCTGCGACCACTGGAGGCCAATACTATATTTGGGGTTAGGAGTGAGGCTCCTTCTCCTTCCTTCTAGCTCATCCCCCTTGACTCTCATCTCCATCTAATCTTGTTCCAACATCAGGCTTTTTGTAATAAAGGGTCTGATTCAATTTTTTGATGTCTGACTGCTGATGGCTTTTAAGCATCACCTGTCCCTCTTCCCTGTGTGCCCCACATCTTGGCTGATAAGAAAAGGTCCTTCCTCCTTGGTACCAGTAGGAGATTCGAACCAAGCAAGCCTCTGTTCACATGTGGGAGCCCTTATCCCTACCCACAGTAAAAGCCCCAAGCAATCTCCTTCCCGCTTCTCTCAAGCCATTTTCAGACTAGCTTGGGAGGTATGCCCTGCTCTCCCCAGAAGACCTCATCATGTAAGTAATAAACCTGTTTGTACCCTCTTGGGGTGTGTGTGTAGCATCATTAGTTTTGATATGTGAACCAAATTTTTGGATAGCAGTCCATCCTATTTCTAAAGGGTGGTCACAACATCTCTCAATGTCCTTCTCTAGTTTATTTATGTCTCAGCAACCAAACTGCAAGGACAGGAAAGGAAGGGAATTCCTGTTTATGTTCCTACTATATACCAATCATAGTGCTAGAAGAGTATTTATGTGCCCTATTTATAGAGCAGGAGTGGAGACAACCTGACTACACTTGATGGTGTTTCCACTTCATCTGGAGGCTCAGAGTGATGGCCCAAAGGCACAGAGTTAAACCTGGTCATGTCCAACAAACAGATAATTTCCCAGGCCCAGTCAATAAGATACCCAGTGGAGAGTGGAGGTGGGGGTTATAGTTCAGAGTCCAGGGAGGAAAGAAACCCCAAAGAGATGAGACCCTCTGGGGTTTTCAAGGCCCATCAACACTAAACAGATCAAACCAAGTGGGGTTTGGGGAGAATCAGAATCAAAGAAGCCCCGTGGTGAATGGCTATCCAACTCTAGAGAGGTCTTAGTGCTGTTGAGGACAACTTGTAACCAATTCCCAGGGTCCAACTGGACGAGAATGATATTTTCAGAACAAACCGGACACCACTGCATACCAAATTCAGGACATCAACTGATTGAGTGAATCAATTCTTCCTTCCTAGGGGAAGAAATGATTCTCAGTTGTTTTATCGCTATTTTTAAAATCAGCTTTTCATAAGAATGTAAGAAAGTTGAGAAAGAGAAATAAACTGATAAAAAACCGAAAATCAAATCTTTGTCATAAGGAAAAAAAAATACAGCCATAGGGAAATCCTTGTGTCTCAACGTTATCTCCTGTTACTGCTACCATTTCTTAATCCAAGGCTTTACTAACTCCCACCTGAACTCAAAAATATTAATGCTCAGTCTCTCTGATCATGTCATATTCTTTCTCAAAAATCTTCCATGTTTCCATACTGATGACAGATTAAAGGCCAAATCCCATAGCCTAGGACTCAGGGCCTTGCAAGGCCAGACCCCAATCCGATCAGAATCACCAAACTCCTCACTCTACCTTGGTCTTGACAGGTCTCTTTTATTGTCATCTCCATCTTCAGAATGGTCAGGTGACAGAAGCTCATGAGAGAATAAACAAACACTCCTTGTAAACACGGAAGTGTTTCCCAATAGTTGATATTAAAATTATGACTCCCTCCTTCTCTCCCTGTTGAAAGCCAACTGAGTGATCAGGTGGGGGTTATTTCTTTCTCCATTCAGCTGTCTTTCCCCTTCCAAGGGCACATTAAATGTACCTGCAGAGTTGAGTTGGTGCTTTTATCTATAATGCTAAGAAAGATGCTGGCACGTGGCAGATGCTCAAGAAACAATGGCTCCATTCTGTTGTGCCTGTTTCCTATTGACCATAGATGGTGTTACGTGGCTACATCCCTTTTAAGAATTCCATGAGCAAAGGGCAGCCAGAATGTTCATAAATATTGGTGCTGAATAGCTGAATAGCTGAATAGCAAGGTAGCTGGCAAATATTCCTAGCAATCGTTCAGTTGGTAATAACTAAAGATGGTTCTTTCCCAAAGCTACTGTCTATGGACTTCTCTTCAATGGGTTTTCCTTCTACTAAGACTGTCCGGGAAACTGAGCTTTTTCTCTGCCTAGGGCCAAAGTTTATTAGGAATGTTATTGGTATTGACTTTCTTCTTACGTTTTATTTTCCCTACATTTTATTTTCCCCAGGACACCATGTAGTCTCAGAATACAGTGACTATACAGTCACTGTAAAGCTGGCTAAGGATAAGAATAATCCCCCAACCCACCAATAAACACATCGGGGTTGACTGCTTACACAGGGGAGATGACAAAGCACAATGGCTAAGCACATGGATGTCGGAATCAGAGGACCCTGGGTTCCAGTCCTCACTTCCAGACTTAGTAGTTGTGTCACCCTTAGGAACTTACGCTTCTCTGCATCAGTTTCCTCAACTGCAAATGGGGGTTTTGGGGGGATCAAGTGAGACAATGCAGGAGAACCTGGCAAAGTAAGCACTTGAGTATCTTCATCACCATCATTTTCATCATCACCATCATCATTCTTGTCTCTCTGCCTGCATATCCTTCTATTATACTTTCAAGTTCTCTCCTTCCACGTCAGTTTCACTGGTCTCCTTCTTCAAACATGCCTGGCATGTTCCCTCTTTAGGGCCTTGCATATGCTGTTCCCTCTGCTTCAAATTTCCCCACCCCCCCATATCCTCATGGCTTGAATTGCACCCCCATATGTCTTTATAGCTCAGATGCCTCCCCTCGTATCCTCATGGCTCAAATCCGCCCCCATGTCCTCACGACTCACTCCTTACCTCCTGTGGGTAGACTCCAATGTTACCTTCTCAGTGGCACCCTCCTTGACACCCTAGTTAAAATTGTGACACCTGATCCTTCTCCTCTATTTTATTGATTGCCTCAACACTTACAACTTCTAATTTACTACCGATTTTATTTTGTTTAGTGTCTATCTTTCCCCAATAGAATGGAGGTTTCATGAGGTCACTGATTTTGGTCAGTTTTGGTCACTGCTTTAACACCAGTACCTGTTATAGAAGAAGACCTAGCACATAATATTTGCTCCATAAAAATATGTTGCCAGAATGAAGGAATTATTAAAATCCAATTTGGTCTCAATTCTAATTTGACCTATTTTCCCTCTGCTCCTCATCTCACCATACAGATTACAAAAGTTTTAAACAGAGAACACTGGTTTAGAATCATGCATAGCATCTCTTTTAAACCCACTCACCCTTACCACTAATATCTTCTGAACTCAAAGTGTGTGCAGGCACTAGACCAGCTGCCCAGTGCACAGACTGAAACAAAACACAGTCCTTTCTTGTATGAGTTCACAGGACTTTCACATATACTATTTCAGTGGATCCTTGAAATACTGTGAGAAAGGAGGGGGCAAAGTTAATTACCTCAATATTAACAAAATGAAGATTTTGGTGCAGATTTAAGGATTTGCCTAACGTTATACATGTAGCTGACAGGTTTCAAAGGTGGAGTAGAACACAGGTCTTCACATTCATGGCACCTCAGGTAGGAAACAGAGCAGAGGTCAGGGAGGATGTGCCAAGTGTCTGAGGATGTGTGTATGTTTGTGTGCTTAAGGAAAAGCTTTCCTGTTTAGCTGTTTACTCTCTGGTTACTATTTCCATTTCTTGTTAAGAGAAAATGAAAATTGAAGTTTAATCTGAAGAGAGAAAAGATGAAAATATATCCACAAAGCGATTAAAATGTAAAAAAAAAAAAAAAAAAAACCCATAATGCAAGCAAACAAACAAACAAAACCCAACAAAGGCTCCCCAGCCTCTCTGTAAGACAAGTTCTGTGTGTCACTAGGCAAACCACCTCCTTTTTTAGGCTGTTTGTGTGTGCCTGGGTGGGTTTACTCACATGTCACCCTGCACACCCACTCACCCCCCTTTCTAGCAGGAACCACCTAAGAGTCTTCCTGCCCACCCTAAATTCTAATAAGAGTGGATCACTTCTATTGAACTACCTTTATTTTCTTTAGTCCTTACATTACAGCAAATATTGTAAAAAAAATGCTGTAGAATCATAAAAAAACAAGTGATCCCAAAGTATTTTTAAGTTTTTCAAAAAAGCTTGTAGTATTTTCCTGCAGTGTCACTCCTGGGGCTAGGGTCAGCTCAAACAGTATCAGGTAGCACTCACCCCTGCGAACCTGGCCAGGAAAAGCAGCGGTGGCACCCTGCCTTCCACTGTGCACACACACAGTGACCCTCTTAGCACACCTATGCTGCCGAACCACGAAATGTGCTAACTTCACTGAAAGAAAAAGAAAATTACATTCTGCCTTTTCCTGAATAATGTGACTTCTGGTCTCGTCTATTTAATATTGTATTATGTAAGGGCTTATTAGTATATATAACTTAGTATTAATAGTTATGATGTCAGCAAACACAGCCCGTGTGGAGCTACAGAGATGACCTAAGGAGAGGAGACTTTAGAGCTATGCATTCATCATGTATAACCAGCAAACACCTTAAATTTACGAAGCAGGTACACGGTGTAGACTAAGAAGCACAAATATAATCAGATAATAAATGGCTAGAACTAATAACCTAAATCTTGCTCATTGATGGTAGATCTAAAGGTTCAAATATGCTTACTACTACAGTCAAATGAGGCTCTATGAATAACATTAGCA
Organism: Propithecus coquereli; assembly: GCF_000956105.1. Classification (NCBI taxonomy): domain Eukaryota; kingdom Metazoa; phylum Chordata; class Mammalia; order Primates; family Indriidae; genus Propithecus; species Propithecus coquereli. Next base: position 2,244,377 of record NW_012144966.1, on the reverse strand, counting down.
CAAAAATGATTACAGTAAAAAAAAAAGGAAATCTGAAATTCATCCAAACAATTTTATTGAAGGATAAAGCAATAAAGGAAGGGTGTTATATTATGTGTACTTATTCCATTTGAATAATGGCGAAGATAAGTTTTCCCCCTTCATCAGTGAATTATGATGTGCCACAATGTACAAAATGATATGGAGCACTATTCCAATCCTCTGAATCGATTGCTTGTTTCTTTAATAGTAGCATTTTCCGTTATAGAAAAATTATGCAGAAATGAAATTTGATTATATTCATAGAACAAGTGATGATAAAAGAACATGGAAGTACAGTAAAATACTAGAATTAGCACGTCAGTGATCTGAACTGAGTTGAATCATTTTTATTTTAAAGCAAAAAATAAAAATTTTAAATACCTATATTTTACCAGTGGCATGTATATAGGTTGGTAAAGTGATCCTCATTAAATTATAAGGATTTAAAATATGTATTAAAGGGCATATTTTAAAATGTTTAAATTTATCACGAATATATCAAATAATAGGATTGAAAAATTAGAATGAACACTATTCCTAGAATAAAACTGAGCTCTGCACTATAGTACACAGGAAAAGTTTAGAATAATATCTTTACTCAAGGAGATCCCATCTCTCTTTGAATTATTTCATATAAGCTTCCTGAAAACTCATTTTGTGCCTGGATATTAAAGTAGATTCAAAAAATTATATGGGATGTAATGGCAGAGGAGACTGGTTGGCAGTAGACGAGATGGACGATTGCATCACATAAAAGCTGTGGTGTCTATATTCAAAGAACATAATCTAGTTAAGGCAGTAAAACACTACACATGAAACAATTCACAATGAAGGTAGGAGTTCTCTTCACTCTGAGACGGGGGTAAGGAGCAATTAGAATGGTTAGGCTTTCCCTATAACCCGAACTATTAAGAAAGGTAAAGGTGATTTATGATCCAGGGAGGTTGCTGACAGGTGAAGTACAAACAGAAAGTGATGCTCTCCCCTTGAACTTTCCCTGCCTTGATTCCTTACATCCCCTCAAATAACACTCAGCTGTGAGTGCCAGTACAAATTCTGAGGCTGTTTCAATTAGTCACAGATGTTAGAAAAAATAGGGTAACAATAAACCAATCTCTTCACGGATTTAGGAGGACAGATTATATCAGTATTAAATTATAAAGATGCCCTGAGGATGATGCACATGGCACAGTTCTGGATATAGCATCTCATGACCAGTTTTGTGTGGAATCTGCTCTGAGCTTCTTGGCTGGGAACCACGAATGGGGCCAACACTGATTCCATCAGACAATTGAGTAACAACAGTAAATGCAAAAGGATCCCTTGGGCCAAAGTGTTAGACGGGAAATCACAGAGGTGGCTGGAAGTGTGTCCTCATTTAACCCCTAAGAGAAGCTAGAAAAACACTGAAAGACAAAGAGCACAGGGCCTTGACTTGGAGGAAGTGCCCGTGTGACTCTGGAAGAAAGGGAAGACAGACGGCGGCTCAGTCCCTTGGCCGTGATTCCACCTCCGAGTGCTGCTTTCTCCCGCCCTCAGCTTCCACCATCCTTGGCATTCGGGGTCCTCCCTGAGGACTCCAGTCCGGCCCCCTCATTCCACAGGACTCACCCACAGGAGGCAGGGAAGCAGGGCAGTTGGGAGCACGGTCTGTCTGTGTGAACCTAGATTGGAATCCCAGCTCTGCCTTTCCAGCAGAACATCCTCGGCCCCCCCACCTCTTTTCAAAGCAAACAAATTTTTAGCTTCTTGAAACTAGAGCATTTTAAACATCTCTGTTTCCAAAAAGAACCATGGCTTTACATTTGCATAATTCAAAGGGTGGTTTTCATAGTCAAAGAAATAGCCCCAGAGTAATTGAGAAGTCTTTATCTCTAGCAAAACAAAGAGTGCTAGCAGATCTCTAAATGACTTTTCATTTTTTGTTTAAAGCTTCTCCCTATCAAAGTTTTAAAATCATAGAATCTGAGTTTCAGGCTGGGCAGGGATCCTCTTCTACTATTAGTTTAGCTACCGAATATCTTCATTGTCAAGGTTAAGCTCAGTAGGGAAACTACCTGTGAGAATTTCTACTAACCATATGTCCCCACGGTGGTGCCAGGAAGCAATTGCAGGTGGCAGGCAGTTACACCAGCAATTCTTGGCCTTTTATACCTCAAGACACACAGAAAAGGACACTACTTTCTGCAGTCCCCTGGGGTAGGTGGATGAGGGTGCTGAAGCCAGGCACTCCTGCTGCTTGGAAGGCCAAGGGATTGATTGATACCACCTCATTCACAGCTCACCAGGAGGCCTCACACCTGGGATGGGAAGTTTTGACTTAAATGACCAAAATAAAATTTGGTAATTGTATGGTGAGAAAACCTGCTGATGCCTTTGTAAGACTCAAAGCAGTGGCTTTGAAGCAGAAATCTTTGGATCTTCACCTTTATCAGGCATTTTTCAGGTTGGAAAAAAATGTCGGTTTCATTTAGAATGCCCTTAAGAAAGCAGTAAAAATTAAAATTTTATGAACTTTCAAAACGTTTAGTGATTGTAGGAAAGAGAAAATCTCACACATCTATGATGCATGCCTCACCATTGATTCCATATAACTCAACTGCTTTTCCTTAGATGATAGGGCCGCTTCACCATTGTTGCCTGTCATCTCTCACTGTTTAAAATACACACAAACCCAGACTTGTGCTCCCAGTCATGCTCTGGTGAGCAGTAGTTTCGATTATGTGGAAACGGGCTTTGAAATGTGGTGACTGAGAGTTAGGTGAAGAAAATCAGTCAACAGAATATTTTCTTTTCATCTCGCAGCCTCCTCCATACTGTGCCAGGTTTTCTTTGAAGATACAAAATTAGGTACACTGAAACCAAGGAATACAGCACAGCAGTCTTTCTAAGCATCGTGGAGTGGCTAGAGTTCATTAGAAACTTTTATAGATAGGACTCAGTTAAAATAGTTCTTTTTTGGAGGAAAGACTTAATTACAAAGTGATATCACAATATAGGGAGTGGGCCCTGCTTCCATACGTCTCTTTCCTTGCTATTTGGCGCCGCACTACAGCAGCGGTCCCCAATCTTTTTGGCGCCAGTGACTGATTTCATGGAAGGCAATTTTTCCACGAATGGTTTCTGGATGATTCAAGTGCACTACATTTATTGTGCAGTCAAACCTCTCTGCTAATGATAATCTCTATTTGCAGCCGTTGGTTCCCGAGCGCTCGCATCACCACCTCGGCTCCACCTCAGATCATCAGGCTTTAGATTCTGATAAACAGCGTGCAACCAGGCCGGGCGCGGTGGCTCACGCCTATAATCCTAGCACTCTGGGAGGCCGAGGCGGGTGGATCACTCAAGGTCAGGAGTTTGAGACCAGCCTGAGCAAGAGCGAGACCCCCGTCTCTACTAAAAATAGAAAGAAATTATCTGGACAACTAAAAATATATATATAGAAAAAATTAGTCGGGCATGGTGGCACGTGCCTGTAAGTCCCAGCTACTCGGGAGGCTGAGGCAGGAGGATCGCTTGAGCTCAGGAGTTTGAGGTTGCTGTGAGCTAGGCTGACGCCAGGGCAATAGAGCCAGATTCTGTCTCAAAAAAAAAAAAAAACAAAAAAACAGCATGCAACCTAGATCCCCTGCATGCACAGTTTACAGTAGGGTTCGTGCTCCTATGAGAATCTAATGTCACCGCTGATTTGACAGGAGGCAGAGCTTATGTGGTGATGTGAGCAATGGGGAGCAGCTGTAAATACAGATGAAGCTTCACTTGCTAACCCCTGCCCTGACCTTCTGCTCTGCGGCCCAGCCTAACAGGCCTGGGGGATGGGACCACAGTGCTACATGGTAAGTCTCTAATTCATCCAAGGGCCTCTTAGTGTCCCCAGGCCTAATGATCACCACCACTTCATTACTGGTCACCTGCCTGGCAATGTGCTAAATGTTTTCTGCACATTATCTCATTTAATCCCTGTAACAACCCTATGAAGGAAGTATGACTCACCCCATTTCACAGATGAAGGTACTGAAGTTTAGGGAGATTAAGTAATTTCTCCTAGACCAGGTAGATAGTAAATGGTGGAGCCTCATTTGAATCCGGGCACACCAGTCTCCAGTCCCTGCGTGTATCCTTATGCAACACTGCATCACATTTAAAAAAAGGCAGCTGGGAACAAAGAACAACCTCCGCTTGCATAATATTGCACAGTTTTACAAAGCACTTCCACATCCACTGTCTTATTTAATCCTCCGCAATAACACTGTGAACTAGTTATTATTATTTCCCATGTTACAGACAAAGAAATGGACGCTTGGAGAGAGAAAATCGTCGAGCCAGAATTCAGGTCTCCAGTGAAAAGATGAACTTCAGAAACACTAAAACATGCAACGAAGGTGCACAATGGTAAGAAATGAACATGGGCTTCCAGGTCAAGGATCTGGATTTGGATTCCTGTTCTGTCACTTACTAGTTGGGTGACTGTGGGAAAGTCATTTAACCTGTTGAGGCTCAGTTTTACATGTGTAAAGTGGGGAGAATAATAATAACTTACAAGGTATGGATCAGATGAGGTACTGTATGTGAAAGTGTTATGTAAATTATCCAGTGCAATACACATACTAATAATAGCAACAGCGACAATAATAAAAGTCGTGACATGTATATGTTAGAGCTATCATTTCACATTCATTTCAGCCTCTGCAGCCTGCAAATATAGGGAGAGACTCCAGGCAGATCTTCAAACAGCTCATATTGATTCAGATTCTTGTGATGAGATATGAAATTCAGGTTTTCAAATGAAAAACAAGGTATTTTTCCTGAATGTTTGCTAGATGGTCTTCCTTGTCCTCTTTCCATCACCAAAACCAATACCCCAAGTTGTCATCACCAGGCACCTCTTAAATGCAATTTTTATATTATATTACATTTATATCTTTAATATAATTTTTAATTAGATAAATCTTTGAACAGTAATAATGATGACCTTACGGTTAGCTAAGGATTCATTTCTTGCTCGATCTTTCATAAAACTGCACCAAAAAGATGTCAAATCTGAGATGCCATGACACCCTGATGGAATTCCAACCTGGTTCTAGAATGTTCCCCTCATTCCTGTGGTGTCAGGGGAAAGAAAACCTGATTAAAGACAACGGATATGTGTTCAGGAAGAGATACGGCCCAGTCTCAATTAGGTCAACTCCAATACTGCACTCAAAGCAGCCAACTCTACCATGTCCAATTAAAGTGGTTCCAACACGAAACCTAGTCTAGACACCTCTGCTTTTGAAAGTCACCTAGTACAGACTATTGGACACACATGCGGCAGCTTTTTTCCTGTCCCACACCTGCAGAGCCCTGATGTGGTTCTGATGTCTTCACCTCGTCCCTGCCGTGACGCAGGCGAATTCTCACCGGTCAAAGCCAGTCATGGTGGTTGCATCCCCTTGCCAGGAACTGGTTTGGGGAAGGCCGATGAGTCACAAAAGGATGACTGCTAGAAACCTTCAGGGAAAGTTTTCCTTGCTAATAAGATGGGACACGAGGAAGAGAAATAGCCTTTTTCCACAGTTTGATGTGATGGCCGAAACTGCTGTGGTCATCTTGTGACCACAAAGCCTTAGGATGAAGTGACCCTGAGGACATGAGAAAAGAGACACAGGAAAATCGTGATGATATTACTGAGGCACCAACTGGGCCCTTCCCCACAGCTTGCAGGAGTGTGAGATGATAAATTTTCCCCTTGGTAAGCCAAGGTTGGAGTTTTTGAGACTCGCGCCTGGGAGCATCTCAGCTGGGACACGGGGGAAACAACCCCAGTTACACACCCCAGCAAATCGCCTTCTCCCGAAGCCCATTTTCCAGGGCTCCCTTTTCACGCTGAGCTTGAGGATAAATGATTATTATACACTAATAGCCGTATCAGAAAAGCTCTGATTTGAACGAATTGCCACCACTGACTAGACTTTCCTCCTCTAATGAAATGCGATATATTCCTTTCAGAAAATACCCCAAAGCCTTGGCCACCTTCCTATTTGTGTGTCCCTATGGCTTATTAAAAACTGAAGAAAAACAGATTAATAAAAATCGTGATTTACTCTAAGTATTTACGTTTAGCAAATTTATGCTTTTATAACATGTAAAAATTCAGTGCACTACAATTATAATGTTCACGAGCAAACTGTAGATCACAAAGAATATTAATTCACAGTGCACCAAGGGGCTGTGGTCTAGGGACCTAAGTCGGAGTGGCTCGACAGCCACCCCACTCACAATCTTGTGAGTGTAACTCTATGAGTTGACATGTAAACGTAGTGGCGAGAGTGACAAAAGTCTGGATGTGTGGTCCTTTGTGAATACGAGGCCCAGGTTATAAAAAACCAAACGCCTTTCCCCACTTGCCTCCCACTCTGCACACGGTGAGCTCTGGCTGGCTGCTGTGATTCTTTGTGACCAACCATATTCCTGTGAAGCACTCCCTACAAACCCGTGCTGCACGCACGCTAACTCACTGAGTCCTCACAACAGCCCTCTGAAGTGGTCCTACCACCATCCCCATTTCACAGATGAAGAAACTGAAGCACAGAGAGGTTAAGCGAATTATCTAAGATCACACAGATAAGTGGTAGAGTCAGGGTTAAAGTGCAGGGGTATAACCCCAGAACTCTTGTTCTCAACCAGTACATTATGCAGTCTCTGCTGACACAGCCATAACACCATGGAGATTAAGAGAAGCAGACTTGGAGGACAGACATGGTTAGATGCTCTAAAGGCAGGGGAGTATGTGAGAGTCATTGGTACTACAGGACAATTGTTGCATAACATGGGCGTGATCTCTTTTGCTCCTCTCACCCTGGAGCGGGTGCACGTGTGTGTGTGTGTGTGTGTGTGTGTGTGTGTGTGTGTGTGTGCGCGCGCGCATGCGCGTGCATGTGTGAGTTTTCCAAATGCCGGGAGTCAATGTAACTGTGCAGCAGTGTCTTGTCAGTTACATGGTTTTAACTCCGTGTGCTTTTAAAAATCTCTTCGATAAAACTTTCTGAAGCCACTGCTTTGCTTTCCAACACTTATTTCTAACCAGGCTTGACTGTGGATTAGAAAGAGACCCTTAAAATAATCACATTATCCTGAAATAAGTCCATTCTTCTTTTTCTTTTAAAACAATTATGTTATAATCATTTCAATTGTTTCTAAATTAAGCCTCAGAAGTGGCTCTGCAGAACGGATGGCCTCCATGGTCAGTAGTGCTTCCCCAAAGAACCAAAAATTACTACTGGAACTGACCTGTCACAGAATTTCTGTTCTACTCTCGGAACAGGATTAGAAAGAGGACTGACTGAGGTGGCTACTGTGGGGCCATATGGAGCTCTCTCTGGAACCGAGTGTGACAAAAGGACGATTACGGAATAACTGTTCAATCACAGGCCACGGTGTCCAACAGATCTGGGTGAGAACCCTGCTCTCCCACTAAGTGTGCATGACAGGCTAGTTATTTATACTCTTGGAGCCTCAGCATTCTCACCTTCAATGCGGAGATAATAATGAGTGCATGGTACATACGGTTGTTACGGAGAAGCATGCATAAAACTCCTATCCCGATGCCTGTACACATCCAGAGGAAGGAGGAAACCTTTGTCCTTCCTTCTGCTTCTATTCAGGTCACTCCCCAAGAGGCAATATTATCACTGGGAGAGTCTCCAGACCACTATTTGCCAGATGCAAAGATTATAGGTTGTTAAAGTCAAATACATTCCCTCTACGTCTTGCTTTCACCTGGCTCTAGAGATAAGCAGAAATCTCTGGCACCTTCTCCTTCATCGCTTCTCCTCCCACAGATGCTATCCTTCTGGCTCAGCAGCTGGATGGTGGGAACATCGAGATTTAACTGAAAAGGTGAAGAGGCCTCACCTGGGCCTGGAGTCCAAACTATCCACTCCCACCTGATCATCGGAGAGGCCCACCCTGGTTGTCCAACTAGTGATAAAAGGTACTTTGGTTTCCCGAGGTCTGTATATTAATAGCTCCCAGAGAAAATCCAAGGAGAGAAGAGGGGATTGGTAGAGCAGGCCTTGGATATTTCCAGGTCTCTGGCTACAACATCGCTAACTCTACCACACATAAAATGTCAGTAGGCATATACCAAAAAGAAGCGTCACGCTCTTAAACAAAGAGTTCACTCAATCACCCAAATGGCTTCAATTCTAGAGACAGGGACACTTTCATTCTCCTTTCAAAAATTCTTTTTTATCCCTGCAATAGCAACAGATAACACTTGGGCTGGAGCTTTCTCTCAGATCCTCCGAAGTCCTTCCTGTCTAGGAGTGCTCGGTGGGAGGTGAGCAGCCCCCACCCTCATCTTCTGCCAGGCAATGAGGCAGGGCTGCCTACTCTGGGGGGTGTTTTCTCTTGGCCATGGGAAATACGAACTGCAAAGAGGTCCCCACGTGATGACCTGCCTTCTGCACAGTGGCTTCACGTTTTCAGCAAGAAAATCATGTAACCGGGCCCCGACTGAACAAATTTCGACGACCGCTATGTAATCCTCTCTCTTAACTAACTACCTGATCTTTTGAGTCCTTTCCCAGAAATGGTGGATTTTCTGCAAGACAAAGGAGCTGAGATTCTGAAGGCCCGTGGGCAGACTTCCTGACAACTCACCATCCCCCACAACCTGCCCCCAATGCAGCACGACCTGTGCCAATGCCTAGACACTGTGACCTGCCCCAAGGCACGTGGCCGCTCCTTTAAAAGTGCACGATCTCCCTTAGTCAAAGAGACAGATTTGAGGCAGCTTCTCCCCTTTTCCCCATAAGACATCTGTTGTGTTAAAAATTCCTTTCTTCCTTGGCAATCCTTGTTGTCTCAATTATTGGATCTTTGTGCGATGAGCAACTGGACCTAGACCAGTTTCAACAACAACTGCAGTTTTTTAAGGGTACATAGCCTAAAAGATTTTAGGTACCGTGACACCTGTGATTCCCATTTTCATCAGAAACAGATCCAAATGTAGAAATGACTGGAGTGTCGTCACGTGTTTTCACCTCTATTAAAAACCACACAATAGCCAAAAGATGAAAACAACCCCAATATTCATCAATAGATGAGTGGATAAACAAAATGTGGTATAGAAATACAATGGAATATTATTCAGCCTTAAAAAGGAATGAAGTTCTGACATATGCTACAACATGGATGAAGCTTGACGATATTATGCCACGTGGTAGAAGCCAGACACAGAAGGACAAATATTGCATGATGAACGGGGAGTTAGCACTTCATGGATACATAGTGAAGGAGCTCAGGGAGCGTCACCCCGAATATGAGTCCTTGATATAAAGAGTACTTTGAATTAAAGGCCTTTATAGATCAACAGGCATTGGAAGGGGCTTTCCTTCTATCTGCATAAAAACCAGATGGACCCGTGAAGATGAACAATTGTCTTTCCTTCCCCTCCCTGTTGTCTAATATATTGCAGGAAAGAAGATCAAGAATGCAACCAGACTTGGCCCAACCCATTTTAGAGATAATACCTGTCTCTCAGGTTAATTTAATTTCCAAAGAGAATCATTTACAAGTCAATCTGTTTCTCCCCACCCATTCATTCTCCCAAGTATCTATTCATCCTCCCTAATAACAGTGTACTGCCACTCAACTGAACTACCCATATTCCTCATCTCCCCTCCCCTCTAACATGAGGATATATGTAAACTTCTGGCCCCCCACTGGGATATTGAGTAATCACTCTGTGATTCTCTCTGAGTGCAAAGTAAATAGATTTGTAATCTCTTTCTCTTATTAATCCACCTTATTGTGAGTTGATCTTCAGTGAACTTTCTAGGGGCAAAGAGGAAGTTTTCCTCATCTCCTCCAGAATAGTTTCTGTTTGGGATTATGAAAAAGTTCTGGAAATGCACAGTGGCGGTGGCTATAAAACACTGAATGTACTTGATGCCACTGAATTATAGACCTGAGAATGGTTAAAATGGTAAATTTTATGTTATGTACATTTTACCAAGAAAAGAAGGAAGGAAAGAAAGGGGGGAAGGGAGGGGGAGAGAGAGAGAGAGAAAGCGAGAAAGGAAGGAAGGAAAGAAAAGAGAAACGAACAAACCACCCAGCTGTCCAGGGATAATTGCTCTGTGAAGGGGAGGGCCCAGAATTCTACCCCAGCTTCCTGGCAGCCACGGCAGCCACATGTCATGGGGCAGAACTTTCCTTAGTGACTGAGAAAAGATCAAAGCCAAAGGAAACAATGCCCTTCACCAGACCTGGCAAAGGGCACTTAATAAAACAGTTTCACTGAAAAAATAATGGACCCCCTGATTGTTGCTGTTCCTTCGGGAGACAGCATGCCCCAGAGGTGGGAGGATCAGACAGCACTCAGTTTTCAAAGGCTGCCTGGGCCCTTTGACCAGATAGTAACTAAATAATCCTGTTGTATTATTCAGCACATGCTTTATAACCATGAATATTATTTATTTCCACATTAGAAGTTTAAGTTCACTATACATTTCTGGAAAAAAGATGATTTCCCCCAAACAATGGAATTTTTTTTTTTTGCTACTGTAAATATAAAACTTAATTCCTTCATTTCTGCTCATTAAAGATAAAAAAGTTTCTCTTTTCATTGAGCCATTATAAACAGATTTTCTCCTAAATGTTTTCTAGAAGATGTTCATTTTCTTTGCCTTCTAAATAATCCCTAAGAATACACAGAAAAAATATATAATTATTTCATCCACAACAAAATGCAACTGCCAGCTATAATTTAGTGGAGTTGAATAGAAACAGCATAATTTGTATCTGCTTCTTTATTCCTAATAATGACTGTAAAAATAACTAAAATACTCTAGAGGTTGTAGTCATGGAGACACCACTACCTCTAAAATGTAAAATGTAATTTGTTGAGGAATGTCTAAGCAGACAGAATAAGAACTAATAGAGAAAAGCAAACCTGATCAAGATTTTTGAATTCTAGTTTCTCTCTTTTTTCAATTTGGATTCGTCCATAACAACTTAGTGCCCTGAAGTAATCACAGCAAAGAGTGTTTTCCCAACCTGGCAAATTTTAAAAGAAGCTCAGAAGTAAGACTGTAAAAAAGACAACCCATGTGTCAGAAAGCCAAAAGTAGGAGTCAAATAACGTGAGATTACCCAGTGCTCTTTCATCCCGAAATTGAGTTTTCTTATACTTTATTTTAACCAAGGAAAGCGTTTTGACTAGATTCCAGCTCTTACGGACCCTGAGGTGGAGAAAAAAGCAGATGTGATCAAGAAGATTCAGCCTCCTCTCTGCAGGAGCTAGCAATCTAGTTCATAGAGATATAATTTGAGCTACAAATGTGACAATGTGTGTAATTCGAAATATTCTAGTCACCACATTAAAAATTAAACAGAAATAGGTGAATTAATTTTTATAATATATTTAATTTAACCAAAATGTATCCAAAACATTATCATTTCAATATGTAATGATTTTAAAAAATCATTAGTGGCCGGGCGCGGTGGCTCATGCCCGTAATCCTAGCACTCTGGGAGACCGAGGCGGGCGGATCGTTCTGAGCTCAGGAGTTCGAGACCAGCCTGAGCAAGAGCGAGACCCCGTCTCTACCAAAAAATGGAAAGAAATTAATTGGACAGCTAAAAATATATGTAGAAAAAATTAGCCGGGCATGGTGGCGTGTGCCTGTGGTCCCAGCTACTTGGGAGGCTGAGACAGTAGGATTACTTGAGCCCAGGAGTTTGAGGTTGCTGTGAGCTAGGCTGACGCCACGGCACTCGCCCCAGGCAAGAGAGTGAGACTCTGTCTCAAAAAAAAAAAAAAAAAAATCATTAGTAAAATATTTCACAATTTTTTTTTGTTATTATTCTAAATCTTTCAGATTCAAAGTATATTTTACATTTCCAACCCATCCCAATTTGGGATAGCCACATTTCAGGTGTTTGATAGCCACGTGTGGTCAATGCTACATTATTGGACGGAGAAGATAGTGGGAGGCACAGAAAACACACAAATAATTCAAACACATGACTGTCTGTCATCAGAGTTATAAGAGACATAAATAAAACATCTGGGGCATCTTCAAAGAGGTGGTTGGTTGCAACTGAGTCTTAAGAGTCTTAAGACTCTTTAAGATAGGAAATGGTATAATCAGACTTGCACTGTATAAACAGCTGAGTGGTAGCCAAAGGGAACATCAAATGGGCATGACAAGGATAGAGAGAAGGAATCAAGAGTCTGGGCAGGAGATGTTGAGAAACTGAACAAAGGCCAGGGTGGATTTAAGAAATATTTTGGAAGTAGAATTAGTAGAACATAGTGACAGGGATTGGAGAGATAGTATACAAGACACCGCTGGTGGTTTATCTACAACCTTTTCTTTTCACTTCCCTATTAACAGAAACTTGGTTTTGTCCAAGTATTCCACACCTGTGCAATACCATGTCTTTAGGGAAGATGAAAGGATCCTCAGCCCGAGGACAGTGGCTCTTGGTTAGCAAAAGGCAGTTATAGGGACTTTATCTTACCAGTGACTGGCTTAGGAAGGGACTTGGTATCCAATTTTGGCCAATGAGACTTGCAAGTAAGTTTACAAGTGTGGGAGTGGGGTTCTGATAAGGGCTTCTTAGATGTTAAGAAAAGGCACAAGGAAGAGATAGTCTCTTTCTTCCCCTAGTGTGTCGTGTGGTAAAGATGTAAGCCTGGAACTGCTGCAGCCAGTGTGTCACTCAGAGGTGAGGTAACCAACATCTGAGATTAGCAGGGTGGAAATACGGACTCTTGATGACATCATTAAGCCATGGAATTAACCAATCCTGGAAACACTTCACCTCTGTACTCCATGTTCTGTGAGATAATATATGTACGTATTATTTAAGATATTTTGGGTTATCTCTTATTTGCAGCTGACAACATCCTAACAGGTAGGAAAAGGGAAGGATCTAGACAATGTCCCAACCACTGGTAATAACCATAAGGTCTTTCCTTTGTGCAGCACGTCATAGCATGCGAAGCACTTTCACCTAATGTCCTCATAGGATCTTCCTAAGAGCTCTGGGAGGTGTTTAGGCAGGAACTGAAATAATAATTATAGCCATAATTTCTTGAGATATTTTTATATGTCAGAAACTGTTGGATGTTTCATATGCAAAATTCATCTTATTTTCTCATTTACAATACCTTACAACAGCTCTACGAGTTGGGTATTGTCTTAGTCCATTTGTGCTACTATAACAAAATACCATAAACTGGATAGCTTATAAATAGCAGAAATTTATTTCTCACAGTTCTGGAGATTGGGAAGTCCAAGATTAAGTTTCTGGCAGATACAGCATCTGATATGAGAGCCTGTTTTCTGGTCCATAGATGGCACCTTCTCACTGTGTCGTCACATGGTGGAAGAGGCAAGGGTCTCTCTGGGGCCTCTTTTATAAGGTCACTAACCCCATTCATGACATAACCACCTCGCAAAGGCCCCACCTCCTGACACCACTACTTTGTGGGTTAGGATTTCAACATACTAACTTGGGGAATGCAAACATTAAAACCACATCAAGTAATATCACCATCTAACAGCTGAGGAAATTGAAACTCAGGAGTGTTAAACTGTAAGTTCAAGGTCTCAAAGGTGGTGGCAGAGCTGCAGCTTGAACCCAGGTGCCTCTGTGTAAAGACTGTGTTCTTTGCCACCATGATACACTGGCACAGAGCAAGTCCATATTTTATCAAACAAATGAATAATTATTAATAAATGAATTAAAAAACAAATGGATGTTCAAAGAGACTGAGTACCTTGTACAAGTCGCCCAGCTAAAGACTGATCCAGGACTTGACATGAGTCTTCTAACTCCAAGGCCATGACCCTTCACACCACATCCTATGACTGTCACGTATTTGGCACTTGGTTAGGTACCACCTTCAATGATAACTGGCAATCTCATTACATATGAGTCTCATCTCTACAGCTAGATTGTCAATTCCTTGAGGTGGCAAAGTTTTATTTATTTTTTTGTAGCTGCCACAGCAATCACAATAACACATTGTTCACAGTTAAGAAGCTCAACTTTTAAATAAAGTACCTTCAAAATACAGATGACTGTAACTCCTAGTTTGCCCTCAACAGTCCAGGTTTATACCTGTTGCCCTGACTTTTTATTAGCAGTGCTCCTTTTTATTCTCAAAAGTGTTCCTGTTTGGGCAGTAAATAATATAGTCACCTTAATCGTGGTAAACAAGGGCTCAGTTTGGCCTGTTCAGCTATGCTCTGTCAGCCATGCCCAGCACAGCCGTCTTTGGCTAAAGATGGATCCCACAGCCATCAGGGTTCATGCCCAAAGCTGGAACACAGAGAGTTGTCATGCACTCGACATCTCTCCACCTCTTTCCTCCACATTCACCTTCTCCTGTCTCTCAAAATCCCTTGTCCTTCTATCACTGCTTTCCATTCTAGCAGCCTGTTTCAAGCCTGCATCTCACATCCTAAGGCTTGCCAGGAGAAACAGGGGAATAGGTTTTGAAAAAAAACAGGGAAATACATCATAACATTGCTCCTATGGTCTAGCTGCTCTTCTTGGCTAAAATCCTTTTCAACTAAAGATCAACACCCCTTTGTAAACAGAAAACGAGGAAAAAGCAAACTTTTGTGGCTAACCATTTACCTTTGGCTTCTATCTTCTGTGTGAATAGTATGTATTGGGAAAGTGGGGACACACGGAAAACCAGTGTCTGTTACCAGTGGAAACACATAGTGGTGACAAGGGATTCCCAACAGGTCAAACACCTCTGTGAGCTTGGCTTTCACTACTTTGAGTTCTGGAATCATGACTGATGTGGGGAGAATAAGAAGCAAAACAATTCCTAACCACACTATGTATACTGAAGTGTCATCAGTGGTGACCTACCAGAGATTAAATTTGTCCCTCTGAGACAAATGGCAAAATATCAGATCAGAAGTGGTGTCATTGATGAGTATAAATGTATAGCTAGTGGTTCCATTGTCTATAGAGATAAGTATTTCAAGATCCTTTATTTTGAGGATTTAATAGAAAAGGTGGTTCACTGTTTGGGTGAAGGACTTGGGAAAAAGATTCCATGAGGTGGTACATCATTAAGAGGACTTGACTCAGCACAACTGGGGTTGCCCTGAGTCCTGGGAAGTTGCTGGTTAGGGGAACCTTTGTGGCTGGGACATTCCCTTAGCCTGAGTGGTCAGCAGGACCAGCTAGGATTCCCTGTAGCAATGGACAGGCAATGACTGTCGGACTGTACCCGGCCTGTGTTCAACAGCGCCACTGTGTGGTATGAGAAATAAGTGCAGGATAGACCGATGAGACATCAGCAATCTCCACTAGGCATGTGGAAGTCAGGGGCCATCTATGAACTGAGTGAGCCCTGGAGATTTCTGAACAATTAAGAGGAGGAAAAAGAATAAGGCAGAGATACTGGCTTGCTGCTAACAGGGTATATGGGATTTCTGAGGAATTAACTGAAAATAAGAGGGATGCAACTTCATCTGCACCCAGGTTTGTGAGTAGTTCTCAACAGTTGCATATGCATCTGACAAGAGAATCTGGCTGGATGAGCTTTTCCTGGTAAGCATTTGGCTCAATGTGCCTGGTATGTCTTGTTTTATGATTAAATTTGTTCTCTCAGAATCTCTACTATGCAACACGCAAGGTATTGACTGACCCCTACTCACCCCTCGCAATGAATTATGCCAAGGTATCTATGGCCATCATTCCAATAAGGGTGTTGCTCATAACTTCTGGAAGGATTAACACAAAGATGATAGTGGCTTCCTTCTTAGTTTCTCATCTCTCTGTCTTCTCTTTAAGATTTTATTATTCTTCACGAACAACATCTTTCCCATAAGCAAAAACCATTTCATGCTGGAATGCTTTTTTCCTCTCCTCATTTCCTCCTTAGTTCCATGTCAATAGTTACACATCCCAATTCCCTCCCATTGTTTACCTACAATGACCTCCAGATCCTGTCCTCAACCTCTCATCAAATAACCCCACATTTTCCATTATTCAATATCACCTCTCATTACATTTCCATTTCAACAGGAAAACAACTTTCCAAAGTCAAGTACTACTCTCCCTTTAGTTGAATATTCAAGGTTCCATGGGAAGCTATGAGAATACTGGATGAAGCTATTTGTTCCTTTCCCCCTGTTCACTCAATTTTCATGGTCTCTCTGGAAGTTAATCCAGAGTATGTCCTGACCTCAGAGGGCTGCTGGAGCAACTGCTCAGAGAGGGCTGGCTGTCACCAGCTCCTGCAACTTCTTTTCCCAAAGAATAAGAAGGAAGGAGAAGAGTGGGCAAGAAGAAAATTGGCTTTCTTTCCTGCCCATGTCCAATGAAGTATTTTGGATTCCAACATTCCAAAAACATCTCATTTTTCCATGAAATGATTTTTCACTTGTCCTTTTCCATCACCCCATCTCTAGATGGTCACTGGTTTTCATCAATTTTATCTCAGAAAAAAAATTATTGTAGTGTTTCCCCTTTCTCTATCTCTATACCTAGCAAAGTGCCCTGGACACAGCAGGCCTTCAACAAATACAGTGGAGTGAAAGTGAACATAATTTCTTGCTTGCACTAGTGCAGTCATTTCCTAACTAGTTTCCCCACACAGCCATCAGAGAGGCTATTTTTTAAAACTCACATCTCTCTATGCCACTTCCTTGCTCGCAAATACCAATCACTCCCCGCGGTCCTCAATGTCAAGTCCGGGCCTTTGGTCTGACAGTACAAATGGCTTCACGGTCTGGCCTGAACCTGCCTTGATGCCCTCCCCACTCACCCCTGGTCTTCTCCAGCAGACCCTGAGCTCTCCCCTCCACATGCTGTGTCCTGGTGATGGCTCAGCCCCACTGCCCCTACTCACACTGCCGGATTCCCACCAAAGTCTGAAATGATTTCTTGCTTTCCAGTGACAAGTTGCCATTGATTGAGCATGTTCTGGTTGTCAAATACTGTCAAACACTGTCTTGAACACTTTAAATGACATTTTAATAGTTCTCTGAATCCCCATAACAATGAAAGTTATGTATTAATTCACTCCATAACTTGTTCACCTAGTTAAAGATGGGAGATCTTTGCCCTCTAGAACTCTTTATTTAACCCCATATGTCTGTCATCAAAGACCAGGTGCTCTCACCCACCATGTGCACCGCGCATCCCTCCCGCCCCCACGTGTCTCTGACTCTAGGCATGTACCTCTGGTATCACTCACACCTCTACTATAGTGCTCACCGCACTGCAAGAGAGTGGCTGTTCACAGATGAGAGTTCCCTTGCGAGATTACGAACGTTTCAACATCAGGCTCGGTTTTTATATATCTGTGCATCTCTAGTGTCCAGCGTAGTGCTGGCACACAGAATGTATAAAACACTTTTTTTGGATAACTTAAGTTGAATCTATACATCCAATAATAGGAAAGATCTCAGTCTCTACTTAAATTGCAGAGTTGAGCCACATGTAGATCTCAAAGCTCTTTCAGTAGAAAGTACAAATCCAATGGCTCGATTGGATAATAAAGAAGCTAATTCTCCACTTCTATCTCCAAGCCACTTCATAAATTAATATTCTTAACTCATTTAGAGGAACCTGGCATTGTTATATTTGTGGCAACCATCTACAATTCAACCAGCCAAGCATACCAGCAGAGAAACCTCCCACATTTTCAATAACAGCATTGCTTAATCTGAAATGCTTTTTGGAAGACAAAGAAGCATTCATAAAGTGAAACAGTAGTGAATGTTGATAATGAGAAAGTTTTACAACAAAGTGTCCTGCTGATTTATACAGTGATTCCCAGCCAATGGCTAAAAGAAATTTTTACAAAGATTCTCTCTCCTAAGCCTAGGCAACATGCCAGAAAGGTTGTCAGTGTCTTTAAAGACAAAGAAACCGAGGGAGAGAGAAGGGAAAAGGAGGAGGGGAGGAAGAGGGGAAGGATGAGGGTGGTGAGGAGGAGGAGGAAGGAGGCAGGGACTTGCCTTTAATATCCTGATACATAGATGGGGCCAATTGTAAGAAGTAAAATGTTAAGCAGTAAAATAAGAAAACATCCCACATTTTTTCTGGAAGGAGCTCTCATCTGAATTCAAGGTGGGTCTTGAGGGTATCCCAGGACCTGTCTGCTCTCAGGGCTAGGAGAGAAATGGTTTTATTCCAACTCTTATTTCAGTTCAGCCATACGATAAAGGGTTCTGGAGGGCAAGGAGCAGGGAGTCGTGTAGCTAGACATCCATCTCCAAAGAAGACCAGACAAAATTTCCAATTACCAATTAAGTGATCATACTGAATTTTCAGAAGTTACTGTCACATTCTTTGTATGAAAAACATCAAAATGTACAGCTACCCCCAGAGCCTGATGTGAGTAATAATATCTGTTGCTCAGAGTGTGGATGAAAACATATCATGAGTAGGGCACACGGCAGATAGCGGGTGGGGGAGAGATTGGCCTGATCCCTGATTAAACAATACCCAGAACTTACTCTCCCTGAGTAGGTCAATCAAGGGCAGCCATTCCTGCACTCTGACCCTGAGGTTCCCAAAGTCACTCCAGACCCCAAAGGGTCGGTCAAGTCAAGATGGTGGCCAATAAACGAGCTGACCCCAGCTTTTGGCTCCAGTTCCATCAGCCTGGTTCTGACATGATTCTCCAAGGGCTCCTGACTGATAACACACAGATTAGGCCCGGTTAGAAAACATCTCATCCATTTCTCCCAGCAGAACACTCCTGATATTGACAATTTGTCACGCCAAGAACACATAGCCTGAATTTTCCACTCCTCCCACGCCGCTTGGCTGGCCTGGCTAGCAACGGGCTTTATTTTTACAACACTTATCACTCTGCAGCTTTGCCTTCGGGCCAGTGGGCTCTGATGCAGCTGGAAACAAGAGCCAGCTGGGGGCCCAGCTGAGCAGCCCCCACTCAGAGCCTGACACACTAGGAAGAAGAAAATGATTGGCCAAAGGCCACGCTGCTAAATATTCTGGGAAGGACAGATGACAACATGAGAGGGAAGGGATCTCCATTCATCTTAAAGTAAATGTAAACTGACATCTGGATTAGGGGTGGCTGAGGTTCCGGGAGAACGTCTGGCTGTCTCAACCAGATGCAGCTAACTTCTTATTGATTCAGATTAGCAGGAAAGGCCAGTGTGCGTTAGTCAAATTCCAGAACCACAGAGCATAGCATTTCTTTCAAGTCCATAGAGTAACTCAACTGTACATGAAACATAAGTTTTCAAATTGAGGGGTGGCCCTATGCTATTGAATCTATATCTGACTTGGCATAAGTGGTAGTCATGTAAATTCAATTTTTTCATGAAGTCCTGCGAATGTTTGCTCTCATGAATATGATAAACATCACCCTCTCTACTCTTGTTTATCATATTTATTTACCCAGCTTGGCTCTTCTTCAAAGGCATCATGGAGATAAACCAAGGGCCAGGTCAGGTCAATCATCATAAATTTCAAGTTAGCAGGGTGCAAATGGATGAAGTTTTCCCTTTTTGGTTTGAAGCCCTGTGTTCTGTCCCCTTCCTCCTGGGAGCTGTGAAAAGTTTGAACAGATGTTCAGATTCAAAGGGGAGGGATGCTTTACTGCTGCTCTATTTACTTCCTCCAGCAGGATCCGTTTTCATTTCCTTATGGACTAGAGAGAACAATTCTACCAGCTTAACTGCTACCTGGGGGAGGGGAAGTCTGAGATCCTGGTTCCCATGAAGTATGATGAATTAAGAAAGGAATGTGGCATACCATGAAACCACACTTAGCTCTGTCTTTTAGTTCTCAAAATTAGGTCAGCAAATTTGCTGGAGCAGAGGCTTAATCTTTGGGTGCATTAATGAGGCAGCTGATCGACTAGAACACGAATCCATTTAGTCGGAGTCTATCTTTTGCATCTGGTTTACTATAGGCGGCTTCTCCGGCTTAGAACGGAGGGGTGTGTAGGTGTATGGAGAACCTCTCTATGACTGTGTTGCCCTGTGACATTTATTTTCCTGCAGTGTTTACCCTACGATTGAATAGTGTTTGTTTTGGGCATTATAATAAAAACTCTCCATGAAATCTCTTGGATGAAAGTGCATTAACCAAATCCCCTAATCAAAAAATATTTATTGACAACTGAAAATGTTCAAGGTGCTGAGAGTGTAAATGCAGCCCTGCCCTTTAAGATCTTCTGACTTAGTTGCAAGTGACAGAGATATTTACAGATATGGCCAAGCAAGGACTTATTTGTTCCCTAGTAGTCACTCTTTCCTCTTCCTTTTAGTAATAGACTCCCCTGAGCTGCCCAGGTGCTGCTGCCCTACAGACTACGCTTCTCGGTGTCTCTCAAGTGTGACCATGGGACTGAGTTCCAGCCAATCGGATGTGAGCAGAAGTGAGATGTACAACATCTAGGTCATATCTTCAAAAGGAAGCCACTTGCTCACTTTTCCTCTTTCCCCCATCCCAGGCCCTGGAATGTATATGTGGGAATACAAGCCAGATTCCACCATCTGATGAGACCAACACAGTGGGGGATGGTGAAGCAAAAACAGGGAAGGAGCTGGGCCCCAGTGACCTTGGGGGCACAAATTCCTCTCCCTTAATTGCTTACCAGCTGGGACAAGAGAGCTCAAGAGAAAACCATTCTGTCTTGTGTAAGCCACTGTTATTTAGTCTCTGTTAAATCAGCTGAGTCAATATCCCAACTTTACATATGCATTTCCCCAAGTAGACCAGGAGGTTCTGGATGCCTGTTTACTTCCCCAACCATCACAGAGGCCACATAGAGCAAGGGATCACTCCATAGGTGTGGATTGTAATACAAAGATATATGTAATAAAAAAAACCCATTTCGCTCTGGAGAGATAATTTAATACTATTATAAGTATCATAAAAAGATAAAAGGATTAACTTAGAAGGAAAGTTCCAAAGTGATGCCTGGCTTGGCTTCTTAAGAGCTTTTAAGAAAGGCAAGAGGAACTTAACGCTAATCTATTAGTTTCTGAAAGGTGGAAATATTTCAAAACAAGGGGATTTTATCAGATGACTGAAAGGCATAGAGATAAGAATAACGAATAAACCTTAGCCTATGGTCAAACATAGTCATGTAAATTACCACTGGTCTATAGACACTGCTATCTAGACAAAGTCTACTTTTAATAAAAAATGGAAAATAGATGCCTAACAATAGTAATGTGGAAACACCCAACATCAGCACTTCTTACCTATGAGTCTGTTAAGTACTGTTTTAGAATAGCTTTATTACTTCCTGTGCCACCTTGGCAAATTACTTAATTCCTTTAAGCCCCAGTTTCTTTATCCCTGCAATGGCAATTCATCTAACAAATACTTATCACGTGTATACTACATATCAGGCACTGTTCTAGGCATTCTACCTGAGGCAAACAGAAAAATGACAATCAGAATAAGTAAGAAAATTGTACAGTATATTAAAAAGTAACAAGTACTATGGATAAAATTAGAGCAAAGGAAATGAGGAATACTGGTGGCAGCGATTTTTTTTTTTTTTTTTTTGAGACAGAGTCTCACTCTCTTGCCTGGGGCGAGTGCCGTGGTGTCAGCCTAGCTCACAGCAACCTCAAACTCCTGGGCTCAAGCAATCCTACTGTCTCAGCCTCCCAAGTAGCTGGGACCACAGGCATGTGCCACCATGCCCAGCTAATTTTTTCTACATATATTTTTAGCTGTCCAATTAATTTCTTTCCATTTTTTGGTAGAGACGGGGTCTCGCTCTTGCTCAGGCTGGTCTCGAACTCCTGAGCTCAGAACAATCCGCCCGCCTCGGCCTGCCAGAGTGCTAGGATTACAGGCGTGAGCCACCGCGCCCGGCCATGGCAGAGATTTTAAATATGGTGTTCCCAGTAGATTTCCTTGAACAATGATTAAGGCTCAATTAGGGTACTAACAATTAATGTGTATTAGCAGTGGAAATGGCAAGGTATGGTTGAAGTCTGATACGTTTTGAAGGTAATCAGAATTTTTTGACAGGTTTTATGTGAGATGTGAAAGGAAGAGAGGAATCAAGGATGTCTCCAAGGTTTTTGGCTTGAGCTGAAACTGGAAGGATGCAGTTGCCAACCAATGGCAGGGGACCTCCTCTACCAAATGCTGCTGATGGGTCACTGGCACTGGTAAACGCCATCACTTTTAGCAGTACAGTGGCCACTGGTGATATTGACAAGAAAAGTATCATTGGAGAAGTAAGTGGGGTCAAAGCCCCATCAGAGTGGGTTTAGGAATGAATGTGAGGAGGGAAGTCAGAGGTAAATAGCATGGGCCTCATTGAAAGACCTTTGCTTGAAAGGGGTGCAGGAAAACACGACAGTGGATGGCAGGGAAAGAGGGGTCAAGAGAAAGTTTTTTGTTTTTTTTTCTAATGGGTGCGCTAACATCATGTAAATAATGTAATTAGCTTCCATTTATGGAGCACTTCACTGCTGGTGGAAGGTGCTTTGCATGTGACACCCAATTTAATCCTCCTAATTGTTTTGCAATGTAGATATTAATACCTCTATCTTTCGTGCAAGCAAACAGATGCTAAAAGAAAGTGAGAAACTTTACAAAACCATAGTCAGTAAGCGGCTGTGTCAGGGTTTAAACCCAGGTTGTTCTAACCTGAACACTGGGACTCGACCACTACAGTATATTGCCTCCCATGATAGAGTCTGCTAATCACAGAGCTTGCCTCCTGCACCAGATAAATGTGAATCATCAGGATTCTCATCGGTATATAGGAAGCTCCTAATCACGGAGAGCAGTATGCAAAGAGATTTGTATTTTTCTGTGGTCCAACCTTTAGGAACGAGATGTATAATACACATATCCTAATGTAGACTTCTATACACCATACTGCATGCAGGTGAAACTTACATCACATCCAAGGTGGGGAACAAAGAATAGCATGCAAATTCTATTTCCAGGTTGAGCAGGGGAGTGGAAAGAAATCCTGCTCTTTCTTACCCAGCAGATTGGTATGGATTGAAGGAGCTCCATAAATATTTGCTGCTCCTGCAGTTGCTACATTACAGTGAGGGGGGCAATGTTCTAGAGATGAAATGTTATGGGAAGGGCTCACCGCTCTCCTTGGCAATGAGAACTGCTGGGGTCTCCAGCTATTGTCAAACCCTACCATGTGCAAAAATCCAGATTATACCCAGAATAAATCAGACTGCAATATTACAGATTCCTTTAAAAAAAACAACATGCATGACTAAAAATTTTTTTTCTTGATGAAAAGTAAGATGCTCCTGGAATCTTTGTTTATGCTCAGCATAAGATTTGATTATCCAGTGTATGGGACACCAGAACTGAAGAGGAGTGGGCTGTATACGTGGAGGAGGAAGTAGCAATGAAGAGAGAAAATGTCTCCAAAACCCAGCGTTACTATGTGAGATGACGATTGTGACACATCAGCTGGCAGGGACGGCAACAGTGAGCAAGTTGTGAGCATAAGGAAACTCCCTTGTTTAGCACCAGGGCGCCCTAGAAACAGCCATTTCAATTAGTGCCAGACTGAGCTGAAATGAAGATTAAGAGGTCATTTCAAACAATAGCCCAAGGATAATTTGCTTAGCGTACAGATCTCTGCTGCAATATACTTCTGCTCCTTTCCTCTGCAATGCAGCATTAACCTCACTTACGGCTGGGTTCTACAGAGCACACGGGATTAGCCAGAAAGGTCCCTTGCTTCTCATGTAAAAAATTCCACTGAGAGTCTCATGCACACATCTGGTTCACAGTGGGGACTACTGACGATGTTGTCAAAAACGCTCTTTATGACCCTCCCCAACATCTTATTTTCGGTTATTCTTAACATATAGGAAAAGTGAACTTAAAGGATTATATGAAAAATATCTTACAATCCTATCCCTTAAAGCAGCGGTCCCCAACCTTTTTGTTACCAAGGACCGGTTTTGCAGAAGACAATTTTTCCATGGACTTGGCAAGGGTGGTGGGGAGATGGTTTCGGGATGATTCAAGCACATTACATTTATCACGCACTTTATTTCTATTATTATTACATTGTAATATATAATGAAATAATTCTACAACTCACCATAAGGCAGAATCTAATGCCTGATCTGACAGGAGGCGGAGCTTAGGCACTGATGTGAGCGATGGGGAGCAGCTGTAAATACAGATGAAGCTTCACTCGCTCGCCTGCTGCTCACCTCCTGCTGTGCAGCCCAGTTCCTAACAGGCCACAGACTGCAGCCCAGGGGGTTGGGGACCACAGCCTTAAAGAACATGATGAACAATTTGGTGTATATCCTTGCAGATATTTCATCATATGTGATACATATGTATCAGAGATCCCTACCCTGAACTTCTAAGTTGCGTGTGAAGTTTTGTGTGCATGCACACATATGCATTTCTAAGGAAAAGGGACCATAACTTTCATCAGTTTCCAAAGAAGTTTTAAAACTATATAGTATATATATATATATAAATATATATATATATAGTATATATATATATATGTATATAAATACACACTCATTCCTATTTAATTTACAAAAACCAAATCATAATCTATGCATAGTTCTACAACTCACTTTTTTTCATATATGGACATCTTTCCATTTTAGTAATAGTTGTTGTTCCTGTTATCACATTATTATCACTTGGGATTTCTCCCTTTAGGTACCAGAATCTAGAGTTTAGTGACAGGCAGTCCTGGCCTGGCCTCTTGGCTCTACCACTTACAAGCTCTGTAGGGGTGGCCAGTTACTCAGTCTGGCCTCAGTCTCAGTTTTGACATCTGTAGGCTCAAGATAATAATAGAAGTACAATAGAATTATTTGCAAGGAATAAGCAGTAAAATATATTTTAGACAGTCAGCACTTACAATGGCATAGAGTAAATAT
The DNA here is from genome assembly GCF_000956105.1 of Propithecus coquereli. Lineage (NCBI taxonomy): Eukaryota > Metazoa > Chordata > Mammalia > Primates > Indriidae > Propithecus > Propithecus coquereli. The sequence goes on along the minus strand of NW_012144966.1, from coordinate 2,219,469 downwards.
TCAATAAACATTAGTGCTTTCAGTATGTAGAATCCACTTGGACTAAATTAATATATATATATATATGTGTATATAAATATAAAACAACATCTAGAGAAGGTTTTTAAAATCAGGACTTAGGATGATAATAAAGTAGACTATTGAGAATAAGCTGAAGCCACACTATGCAATAAGATGGTATTATCCATTACTTGGGAGTAAGTTAGCAAGCTAATGATTATTTTATAGCTGTAAATATTACAATGGATAAGGTGTCAGCCCTAACCAGCATGGCTAAGGGAATTGCCTATGGACTGAGCTGATCTGGGCCCCTCTCCTCTGGACCTTAACCCTCTTCTTCTAAGATGCTGAGAAGATCATGGTCCATATCATTCCATGGTGGGGTTTGCCTTCCCATTATGAGGGCTTATTACTAAGTTCTCAGACTTTGCATCTGCAAATGCTGCAAGTTCAGTGTAAGTGCAGAATTGTACACTCTTTGCATGACGCTGGTGGCCAGCCTCATTTATTAACTCTGGAATGGCTTTGATCTTTGGCCTGACCTGTAGCTTTCTCTGCCCTGCTTGTGTCCACTCTTCACTTCTGGTGTTTGTTCTCTACAGGCTAGAGCAAGGGCAGGCCCCTGGTACACCCCTACCATGACCACCACTAATTGGGCAACAACTTATGCTTCTAGAAGTTATCTCTTTTTCAGATACAGAAATTGAGGGATAATGAAAATAAGGAATTTGTACAACATTACACACTTAGTAAGGGGCAGATTCAGCATTTGAACTGCCTCATCTAGAGCCCTGTTGCCTACAAACACTACTATAATCAGCTTTTGATTCTGTGTAGTAAGCTACATGTTACATTTGCAAGACTTTGGTGGAAAAGGAGAAAACATCAATTTGGTACCCACTGGAAGTTTCCCTTGGGCAGAGCAGATTCCACAACACCAGCAGGCCTTATTTTCACAGGAGGTCTTGGGGCAGAATGGCAGGTTCACACTCATGGTTCACCCTGGTAGATCCCAGCTGTAATTAACTCCTTCAGATTTTTAGGAAGGCCAATCAGAAAACTGATCAGAAAGGGTAAATTAATTTATCTACGATATCCACAAATATGGTAGGCAGAATACTGGCCCCCCAAAGACATCCATGTCCTAACCCCTGCAGCCTATGAATGTTCTGCTTTGCAAGGCAGAAGGGATTTTTGTGGATCTGATTAAGTTAAGAATCTTGAAGATCTTGAGGTGGGAAGGTTATTCTGGAAAAGGCTCCCCTGCTGACCCATGTTAGCTTTCTGGGCTCCAGAACCATAAAATAATCAATTTGTTGTTTTTCGGCCACTAAATTTGTGCTGATTTGTTGTAGCAGCAATAGGAAACTAATACAATGTCTACTTCTCAAGTGTCCTGTAACAGCCGTGTCCAGTATTAAACCTGAAGTCCTATGTCCAATTTATTTAAATCCATACTATTTCCTAGTATTTCAAATAGCTCATTAGTGATGTCCTGATTGATCTTGTTCTCCCTTTTCATAAAGGAAATGAATTGTAATATACTACCTCTGAGCTTTTAAGTAAACATACTCTAGCTATTTCTAAACCTAACAGTGGAAGACCATTGTCCTTTCCCTTAGAAAATAACCTAGGCATGCTATCCTCAAATTGCCACACGTTCATTCGCTGACCCACAGCTTAAAAAACTAAAACAGGCAGGCATGGTTAGACATGAATGCAAATTCTCTCTCTCTCTCTTTTTCTTTGTTTGCAGAGATGCCTCTGAACATTTTCAGCACCCACCTACAACAGCATCTTTCATCTGCTCAATTGTATGAAGGTCAAAACTCTTCCTAATTTTGATTCTAATAAAATGACTTGAAGAAAAGTGTGTCCCTGTTTGTTTACATATATAAATTTAGAAACACTGTGAAATCTCAAACAAAATTAGCCCAGGGGTGGGGGGAATCAGATAACCTAATTAACAAAGCCTGAGCCACTTGCATTCCCAGGACTCTGCACAACGCTGGGCGCCCCACTGAAGGACAGCAGACAGACGCTGATGGGAGAACCAGCAGCCCAGGGACAAAACTCAGACTAACAGAGGCAGAGATCATTAACTAATTGATGAGGCTTTTGCTGTTCTTGGCATTGAGTGTGAAGGAAAGAAGAGTTCTGTAGCTCTGGAAGGATCCTAACATTGTCATTATGATTTGAGCAAGCCAGGAAACATCAGATCCCAGAAACGCATCCTCTATGGCCATATATTTCAGGAAGAAAGCTTTGATTTTCAGAAAATCTGCTGTGTGTCCCTGTGCTCTCCAACTGGACACCAAAGTACCCAATGTTTTCATGCAGATACCAGACTGCTTTGGAATAGCCAAAGGCACGTTGGTTGGTTCTCCTGTATTATTCATTTCTAAAAATCCAGAGCTCCAAACAGCTGAATATGTCTGGCATACTAGGCTAACCCTTTAAAAAGAAATCTCAGCTAAAGGTGACGTGATAACAGCCAGCCAAAATTATTATAAATATTATTTTTTTCCTGGAGTTTTCCCCATTATCTAAGGTCTCCTTGTAAATAGGCTCTTTCTTCCTCTCTGGTGGTAACAATTTACACTGAATCAATGATTTAAAATGACAGATTCACTACACAAACTCCTTGTTGGCTTCCTGTAAAGAAGAAGTAGGCTGGTAAGTAGTTGCTATTTCTTTACCAGGAAAAAATATAGTTAGAGCAAGTGGCTTGTCTGTGCGTGCCAGCTGTCATCTGGGACAAGCAGTACTCTTGACACACTTGGCAACCACCACGGACTTCCAAGTCTCTTTCTCTCTCAAGGCACAGGGCAGAGACAGCCACAGTCCAGATTGCTCAGAAGTTGTGATTTCAAATAATTTTGTTTTTAATACAGTGATTGTTTAATCTCAAACTAAATGTGGTTTAATTGTTATGGTGGTTGAGGACTGTTTATATAAATACATTTTTAAAAAATAGATAATATCTTTAGACTATATTATGATTCAGGGTTAAGAAAATATGGTCATTGTATTTTTATACATTGTTATGTATGACAATAAGGTTTAAATTTAACCTCCCCAAATCAAACATAACTTGCAATGCCAATGTAGAGAGTACAAATGTTTTCTCTTTCCTTATTGTTGCAGCTGTGGCTCTAAGTTCAGTTCCTTCCCACCAAAGTTGCTTGCTTCTCTTTCTACCTACTCCCCTCCAAAAAATAAAAATAAAACATGAACTGCTGTAGGGTAGGTGCAGTTGGATGAAACCATAAGCAATGACAAGATATGGCTCCCACCCAAGGCAGCGCCCTGGTTAGGGCCGTGTCTGACTTGAACCTCTGCCAAGCTTTGGCAGGGACCACTCTAGCATCATGGTACCTTCAGATCAGTAAGTTCAGGGTGGAGATGGGTGGAAAAAAATTCCCACAAAATGTATCATTCCTAGGATGCAGTAGCACAAAGCATAGAAGAAAAGCTTTACTTATTTGGGGAACTTCTTAAAATAAACATTACCCACTATAAAACAGTCAAGGAAAACAGCTCATTCTTGTTCCATCTTTCATTTCTATTTATTTGATAAATTTGTAAAGCCTGTGGTTATGAAACACTTGGGGAAGGCTTTACTGATAAACATATTTGCTGGATGAGTGAAACTTAGCATGTTTCTTGATTGGAGGACTTTTCAGTGCTTTTAATTTGCTTGTAAATCTCTAAGAGGAAGATATAATAAGATGTGTTTCCCACACATGTTAAGATGTTTTGCTAGGCCCTTTGTTCAGACTAGGTACTAAAGGGCTTAGCAGAAGACGAACAGATCTAATTCCTAGGGAAATTATAGGAGTATATTTTATATTTGTGAAGACTTTAACTTTGGCAAACTATTTCCATGACTATTTTGAAGTGAGATGGGCAAGGTTATTATGAGGTAATTTTGGATAGGGAAGAAAAGAAAGGCACCACGTTAGGATAATTCATGCCACCTAATTCTTACTTTCATACAAAATAGCCTCAGAAAACATTCCCCTCAAAAGTGTGGGTCAGTTGAGTATTTAACCCTGGATATACCCAAGGTGCTATCTCTGGCAGCAATTGGAGTTTGGCATGAACTATGTTATCCCATTCATTCAATGAATAATTATTCTACAAATGCCAGAGAGAATATGAACAAGGCAGCCATGGGCCTTACCCTCAGGTGGTTTACAGCTTCATCTCATGCCCCAGGGTAGGGACCCGGGAATGAGGTCACGTCCCACAGAGGGTTCCACATACCCCTGGGAAGGGAGGAAGGGCCAAATGCAGAGGCTTCAAGTTGAGATGGCAAAAGCCGTAGGAGTTGGGGATTCTAATCCCAAGAAGAAAGAGCTCGATGGTCAAATTAGTTTGGGAAACACATCTTACTATATCTTCCTCTTAAAGATTTACAAGCAAATTAAAAGCACTGAAAAGTCCTCCAGTCAAGAAACATGCTAAATGTCACTCATCCAGCAAATATGTTTACCATGAAACAGCTCGTAGGACCCAGCCTTCTGTGGGACCCACTCTAGGAAATGCCCATAGGTCAGAGTCAGAGGACTCTGATTTAGAAGTCACGTTTTCTGAGCAGCACACACGCTTATTAGAATGGCCTGCTGAGATTCTCACTTTAGGGACCTCCTTGGCTTAAGCAACTCTCAGAGGAGGCAGAGAACAAGAAAACTCTACCTGTTCTCTAGCGTGCTCTTCCTGAACCCATTTCCTTCGGCTGTGGGCTCCTTTGCTGGTTTCTGGGTCATGGATTTTCTTGGGACTTGGCTCCATAGCTGCTGGCTTCAGTTGCTCTCTGTGTTCTTTGACCCGAGTCTGGTCACAATCCCATTTGGTCTTCTGGTACCTGTTCTTATTCTTTGGTCCGAGGACATAGCTGACCCTGTGCCCCACAGCTCTACCCTGCAATTCTGAGGCCAAGGGGCTCCCTTGCAAGGTATTCTCCATGACATCTCTTGCTTCTGAATCAACCCATGGCTCGCCATGGCTCTAACCTTCTATTTCCTTGTGAGAATTAGTTATCTTGAAGGAGAGGGTAATTAATGGTCTACCTCCACTTTAATCACCATTAGTTAATTGTCATTAATCTATTTAATTTATTCATTAATTTAATCACCATTAATTAATGGTGATCTAGTGACTCTGAAAAGGGGTTGGGTGGGCTCTAGTATATAATATCATATATTATCTCATTTCATTGTCCCCAAAAGTTATGAGGTGGCTGCAGTTTTTATCTCTGTTTTCTGAATTAGGAAACTTCATTTGAGAGGTAGTAACTTGCTCAAGGTCACAGAACTTAAGTGATAAAGCCGAAATTTGAAGCTGGGCGGTCTGACTGCAAAGTGCACGCTGCTCTGAATCAAGAAGTCTCCCTTGATTTTCCTTCCCATATCAAGATCTACCAACTCATCTTCAGGAAGCCCTGCCTGGGAGCATAGCCGTCCTGTGTGGTTGTGATCTGGGGCAGGCTAGGGTTCCCAACTGCACCCCTTCCTCACCAGTCTGGTCAGCACACCACACGATGGGCTTGGTCTTCTCTCCCTGTTCCTCTGCCAGAGCAATCTAGTTCCTACTACAGCTAAACTGGTAAGCCACCCTGTGCTAATGTTCCCAGTCTGGCAACACAATGCTGTAAGCCAGGCTAAATGGGGTCTCCAGAAGGCTCCATATGCCAGGGCTCTCGTGGCAGGAGGGTGGAAACCTGTGGAGGAGACTGCTGGGTCAGATCTGGCACTTTGCCTGGAACAGCATTCTCCAGCCTCCCTGCACATGAGCATCACATAGGAAGCTTTTTTTTTTTTTCCTTAATTCAAATGATTCATGCCCAGGCCTCACCCTGGACCAAATGAATTAGAATCCCTGGGAGTGAGACCGTAGCGGTGGCATTTTATTCCAGCTCTCTAGGTGACTCTCATGTGAGACTAGAGCTGAACACTCTTTCCCTAAACACAGGACTAGTTATATAAATGAAAAACACATTTCCTAAATTTTGTAAATTTTAGGCTGGCAAAACAAACAAAAGAATGTGCTTACTCAGAGGAAGGAAGGAGTTTAAGAATCATGGATGTGACTCTGATTATCATGTGCTCTTGGGCCACCTTCATTGGGATTTGGTTTTCTCATCCAGTGATGAAGAATTCATACAAACTTAGCTCAACAGTAGGTAATGAGAAATGACTAATTGAGAAGGTCATGGGGTACTGCTTACGCAAAGTTAAAATGCTGCTATGATAAGTAAGGGGGATTTGGACATTTGCCTCCTAAATATTGCCAAGAAATCTCCAATAATTACAAATAGGGAGGTAGAGTGGAATGCAATGAATCACACAGCATAGGGCACACTAATTGCCTGTGATGGCTGCTACTCGTGCTGTTATCTTTCCTCTGGATAGCAACTGGGGAATATGAATCAAAGGAAAAGTATGCAACATCTTGAAATTTCTTTGGCACACCTCAACAAAGCCAATGCTTGTTGAACACGGTTTCCTGGAAACAGGTGTGCCCCCACTTAAAGAAGGCAAGACCTACAATGAAAGTAATAACTGAACAAAAATATTCTTCCACTTTACAAAACTTTCTTGAAATAGGAACTTTCCTTGCACATAGCTCATTAACTTATTATCTTTAAGGAGAGAAAAAAAACAATCCAAAATGAAGGTGTAACTCTGAAATGATCGACTTAACCAGTGTGGAAATGTGATTTAATTTTTAAAATCTTTACAGTAACTCATGTGTTATTTGAAATGAGGTTTTCTTTCACGAAGCTAGAAAGAGCTGTAAAAGAAAGAGACATATTTAGGTTACAAGCCACAACTTTCAGCCCCTGCTGGTCACATCTCATCTCACAAGTGATGGAGTACATGGGCGATGAGTCGGGTGGAGGCATGTAGTCCCATGGATGCGAGGAAGCCACCTGTGACCCAAGTGGCCAGCACCTAGGGCAGTCTCGTTTGAATAAGAACCATTCTGCACTGATTCCTTGCATGCAGCTGAGTGCTACACTAGGCTTTCTAAGGAAGGCAAAGACGAATAGGGCATGCCCTCTGCTCTTTATGCTTGTCAATTTAGGGTGCCCAGAGATCCAAGTTTGACAGCCTTGATCTTTTGGCCAACCCTACCTGGGGAATCTGTGTCAGTTCTGTTGGGAGCTTTCTGAATGAGCCCCATCCTTAGGTTGCTCCTCACAAATAGGGAACTTGCTCAGAGTTGTTTTCCAGTTTTGATAGTGATCTGGGTGGACAATTTCCTACTGGCATCAGATGTCTTTGTAACCAATGGCATAGATCCACAATAGGAGCTTTTAGAGATGCTAGGTGGTCCATCATGTTGGGTTGGGAGTGCAGATTGTGACTTCATAACTTACTGTCCCTGCAGGCAAGAATTGCCTTTGAGCTAAAGCAGTGCCTATATTCTAGCATTACTTGCTAAGTACAAGGGCATAGAACCTGTCTCTTCGTGTTATGTGCTGACCAGCCACATGCCTGGCTGAAACTCCAGTGCTTGGCAAGCTGTCTGCAGCAAGAGATCCCTATAGAGTGAGAAGATTAGGAGGTGCGGGTGGCTCCGAAGGTTTAGTTGATGTGATTTAAGAATCACCTAAAAAATTTTATGGAGGCAGATTCCAGTTCTGAATTTAGCCTCAGGAATCACAGCACCGTGATTCTGACTCCAGTGGCCGGAGGGCCCTGTGTTTAGACACTGTACCTCTCCTCGCAGGCTCCTGGGAAGATTCTAAGCAAGGGCCCTCAGTGGGGACACTTTGGGCTGGTGCTTCTTCCCAGTGATCCAGCTGCTCAGATCCATCCGGGACTTCGAGTAAGGTGACACCCTCGCCTCTCTGCCTGTGTCACCCTCATGCAGTCATTTCTCTCCTCCTATCTCCAGCCTGACTCCTGCAAGGGATGCCAAGAGTGTGTCCCTTTATGCCAGTTGCTTTACACTGTTGGCATTCCCAGGCCTCGTTTTCCTATTAGGACAACCTAGCATTTCAGTGGTGGTTGCCCAGGCAGCTCCTGAGGCACACGACTGGGAACGTCCTGTTTTATATTATACCATCACGCATCTAACACCAGCAGCTTCATTCTTCAAAACAAACCCAGTCTGACACTGAGAAGTTGAGGACGTATGGATGTGCCCTTAGAGTCAAGGTCTCTGCCTCAGCAGGCGAGGAGTGAGACCCTGGGAATGGCATCGCCCCCAACAATCCCATTATACACACATGAAAGGACCCTACTGAGGTGTCTTCATGACATTCTAAATCCTGGAATGAATTATCTCCGAAGATGAGAGATGGATGGTGTGTACAGTATGTGACTGGACTGATAATGGCTAGAACAGAAAGAGCGGGTGGCCTGTGAGCCGAAGCAGATCCCCGTACTTACCTGGGACAATGTCCAGCAAACATGCTCCTTAACTCTACCTTCAGGAAAGGCAAACCCAATCTCTCCTTTAAGCTTAAATTCATTCTTTCACTCACTTGACAAATATTTATTGAGCACCTGCTTTGTAGACAGAATAACACACCTCAAAATTAAAATACTAATTTTAATTAACCATGAATTGAGAGTCTACTTGCTTCTGACAACTATTAGGTTTTTTTGTTTGTTTGCTTTTTATTAAATTAGTAGAAATAGGAGGCAAGGCACTCAGACCTCTGGGGAAGATTTTCAGGGGGTGAATGGAGTCAGACACATATGAGCAAGGAAGTTCTACCAAGCAATCACACGGGCAGCAGAGCTCTATAACTGAGGGGTTCGTGCTTTATCAATTTCCAGCAGTCAACAGGAGCCCAAGAACGACTTGAAAGCTCCTTTCTAAGCTGTCTGTGGTTTTGTAATGTTCTTGTGAAGTGAGGGCTCAGTACAGTTAATGCTACTTAATAGAAGTGTAAGTAGATCCTTTAATGTAAATTTGCAAAGAAGGCTGGTGTAGGTTTTAAATCATGAAGGAGCCTTTGATGACACCTATCAAACTGAGGCCCCAGCATTTCTGCTAAAATAGAGCAGCTTTAATTAGACCTGCACTCACTGAACTGGCAAAGATGCAAAGAACCCTGTAATCAGACCACCACAAAGCACAAAAGAACACGACAAAGATTAGCGATTTATTTGGATGAACTAATAATGAACAGCCTTCTGGGAACAACTTCCTCCAGCTCCCCCAAAAAAGCCATGCCCCAATTTGCCTCTGAGCCTTCATCCATACTGCTCTTTCTGCCTGAAACACCCTTTCTCAAAGCTTCTCATGACTAACAAGAAGGTCAGTGTCCTCATTTTCAGCAAAGAAAGACAATACACCTGTTTCCAAGGTCAACATCAAGCCTGTCCATTCCTTGGTTCATTCATTCACTTGCTCGGTATTCAATCTGTATTGGGCACTTAATACCAGCTCTGTAGAGTGCACTCAGGATGCAGAAATGAAATAAGTCATGATGTTTACCTTTGGGGAGCTTAGAGTTTAATGAAGGAGACAGAGAGGAAATGGTAGAACTGTGTGCTTAGTGGTCTATTTGGGGTTCGTATTATACACAAGTATTGGGGAAGTTAGGAGCGGGGCGTGAGTAGAGTCCTGAAGAATGAGACGGTACTTGGTTGAGGCAGAAATTATGGATCTGAAGATGGAATTAGTTCATGTGACTCATCCTCTTTCACTTCACTCTCTTTAGTAAAGGATTCATATTGCTCAGGGCTGATCAGGGTTGGGAGAGCTGTCTGTGGCCATGAAAGAAAGAGAAATAGCCCCATGGAGAGTAAGACATATGCCATGCTTCATGACAATCATGCACCAACACACTGGGACAACTGTTCTGAATAATCTGATATAATCTCACTTCAAGATGGCAAAGGAAGCACGAGAGTTTACCTATCTTTCCTCCAAAGATTACACCTACATGGCTGAAAATAGGTTTGAAAAAGAATAACTCATAAAGTAGGAAGGAAATCAGGAAAGGTTACCCATCCATAGATAGAAATTTCAAGGAATTTCTGGAAAAATAGCAAACAGATATGGTTGGATTGAACCAATAAAACCTACAACATAAAATAGATTTCGGAGAGGGCTAAAGAAGAAATGAGAGCTGCTCTTCTCAACAGAACCCAGCAGAATTCAGGTCTGGAATCACTGGAAGGAACAGTCGAGGTAATTAATAAAAGGACCCTGTAGAATGTCATTATCCATTTTTCTCCATTCCACTCCAAGCTTTGCACAGAAAAGCAGTGCACAAAAGTAGTTCACCCCGTAAAAACAAAGCCTTCCTGATTTGGGCAGTTTGGATAGTTAAGCTTGCATGTCTGCTTCTCTCTCTCACTGTGCCTCCTATGAGTCTGTCAGTCTTTCCGTTAGTAACGAGAAGCGTGGTAGAAAACCATTCTTACATAACTGCCAAGGAAATCCACCAGTTACCTTACTAGGAAACCTAGACCTTCATTTACAAATATGATCGGGCCAGTCAAAAGTCATCAATTACTGAAGAAAAACCAAGAACATGAGAGAGAAGGACCCAGAAGAACAATGGAACAATCAATACCAAAGGAAATAGAGTTGAAACAGGACAAAGAAGATAACTTTTTTCTAAAAGTACTCCTTTTAAGGGATATTTGAGAGCATGTTTGCATCCTTAAACATAAAAATTAAAAAATGATTTTTAAAAAGATGCTCAGTAGAAAAGCTGAATAATTGAAATGAAATGATGCAAAAATAAATTTGAGATTCAGAAGGCAAAATTGAGGAACTCCTCCGAATGCACATACAAGGGAAGAAAGAAAATATGAGAGAAAAGTTAAGACCACAGAGGAGAGATCTAAGAGATCTAATATCTCCTAGAGTTAAGAGATCTAATGCCCTTTCCATAATAACAGTTATTGGAGAAGAAAACAAATAAAAAAAATAGAGAAGATAAACATGTCAAATAAATAATAATAGAAGAATATTTTCCTGAGCTGAATAAACCTTGAGTTTTGGATTTAAAAAGCCCAAAGAGGAACAATGAAAAAAAAAAATAAAAAAAACACACTCGGATACTTCCTGGTAAAATTTATAATTTTAAAGCACAATAAGAAAATCCTAAAAGCTCATGGGGTATGACAGGGGTGGGGAAAGCTACCTATAAAAGAATCAAGATCAAATGGCAGCAGACTTCATATCTGCCTTTCAGGTTCCCAGAAGACAGTGAAACACAGTCCATAAAATTGTGATGGAAACTTATTTTGAACTTATTTTTCAATTACGAGGACAAAATGAAGATCTACAAAGACATAACCCTTCTTCTGTCATTTTGGAAAAAAAAAATCAAAAATATACTCTGGCAAAATTGAAAATGAATCCAAGAAAGGGGTAGACCTGGAGACAATAGAAATAATCCTATTATCATGGAAAGAAATCCTAGTGGAACTGCCTATACTTAGTCCAAATTAGAACAGTAGGACAGAGGGCTTGAAGAACATCTTCAACAAGAAAGACGTTATCAAAACCAAGTTGAATAATAAATCAGCATAAAGTAAACTATGACATGCCACATATGTACTAAAGATTTAAGTTTCTTCAGGATAACCAGAGAAGACAAAGAAAATTAGAAACTCTAGAAAAATAAATATACATAAAGGGCAATTATGGTCTAAATATGAAGCAAACTAAAATAGAGTCTGTATTTAAACAATTAATAGAATATAAAAAACACTGGTGTCTGAAGCAAATGAAGTTAAACCTCTCTGGTCAAGGGAGACAGTGACTTTCTCCATATTCCTGTGTGGGAAAGAACTTCCAGGGCAAAGAACTTCTTCCCTACTGTATTGTTTATTTTCCTTTTTGAAAGTGGTTTATGGCTTCATGGTTCCGTATAGATTACCCTTTTGTATAATTTTCTCCAGGAGATTAATCCTAAAGGTGGGATTAGGTTTTGAACTCTGTTTAAAAACTTTTCTTTTTCATCAAAGGGTTACTTTTATCTGATTACCTGTGGTCTTTTCTTTTTTTTTTTCTTTTTCTTTTATTTCAGCATATTATGGGGGTACAGATGTTTAGGTTACGTATGTTGCCCTTGGTCCCCCCCCCGCAAGTCCGTGTTTCAAATATGTCCATCCTTCGGGTGGTGCGCATTGCACTCCTTGTGTATACAAATACCTATGGTCTTTTCTGGTCTTCATGAGATAGTTAAGCTTTACTAACAAAAAATATAAACCTATACTCATTAAGAAACAATAGTTTTTTTAAAAGTTAATCCCCGATCTCAAAGTTTGATTGATTTTTCATTTTTAATTAGAAATTTAATTTAGTTAGAAAGCAATAATTCCTGCTTTAAAGAAACAGTTATCTGAAGTTTAAATCCTCAGTTTCATTTCAGAGTTATTTTTCTTCTATTGATGTAAAGTAAAATTAAATATAATGTTTTTTAGTTTAAAAATATTAGTAATGGTTACTTGTAGGCAGTAGAATATTAAGAGTGATGCTTCTCATCTTTTGTTTAAATTTTTTTAGAGACAGGATCTCACTCTGTCTCTTAGGCTGGAGTGCAGTGGTATGATCATAGCTCATTGTAACCACAAACTCCTGGGCTCAAGCTAAGTTTTTGATCTTTTCGTAGAGACAGAGTCTTGCTATGTTGCTCAGGCTGGCCTTGAACTCTTGTCTCAACAGTCTCCTGCCTCAGCCTCCCAAAGCTGCAGTGAGTCACTGCGTCCAGCCTATTTTCTACTTTATGTTCTTCTGTATTTTCCAAATGTTCTACCGTAAACATATATTGATTCTATACTTCAGTTACTTAAAATGAATTTTAATAGAAGACTAATACAAAACTATCTGAGTATATTATTAGAAAATCTCTCAGGTTCAATGGCTTTCTTTTTGACAAGCAGGATGGTGAGCTGAGTGATTACACAAAAATTGCACTGAATATGGTTTAAGAAGGTGATCTGGAGCACATGTTTCAGCCCACCATCTCCTTTGTCTTCACAACATCAAGAACACATTCCCACTGTTGTATGTCTGAAATATGGGTCATGGAACTCTGTGTAAATTTTGCCCATTTGTGTAAACCTAAGGAACTTCCAACTATTTCAGGACTTTTAAGGGGGATTTTATTATTAATAATTGAAGAGCTTATGCAAGAGCAAGAGGAATGGTAGGTTTATTTTAAACTCCCTAAAAATGTCCCTGTTTAAAAAAAGTAGAATGGTGGTTGCCAGGGGTTAGTGGGGAGGGGGAATGGAGAGTCAGTTTAATGGGGTATGGAGTCTCGGTTTGGGAAGATGAGAAAGTTCTGGAGATGGATGATGGTAATGATTGCATGACAATCCAAATGTACTTAATGTGCTGAATAATGCACTTATAAATAGTTAAAGTGGTAAATTTTATATGTATATCTTACCACAATAAAAAAGTCCATGTTAATCTTAAATCCAGGCATGATATAACCTGATTTCAGTGAGACCTTTTCTTTTTTACAGTATGTCAAAATCAGTGTCTTTTAGTCAACCTGTAGCGTAATTAAGTTTTGTGCCTTTTGTGACTTTAACAAAGTAACCCTCTGACGGGGGATGCTGCCGGAGTGGCTAATGGACTCTTGGTCAGTTCCTGGCATTAATTTGTGGGCCGTTTTCAGGGTTGAAGGAGATAGAGAGTTCTTTTTCCGAATAGCAATGTATTGACCTTTGAAAATTGGAAGCTGACCAACATTTTTGGAGGTGGGCACAGCACATTTAATGACAGTTTCCTTTACAATGTGGAATTTGGACCAGAGGTTGCATCTTTCTGAAATAACTTTTATTTTGTGAAGCATCTTCTGGATATACCAGAAAAGAAATTTCAGGAAAACTGTAACTTCCACTTAAGTTTTTGTTCATACTCTCGGTAAAGAGGAGAACCCCCCAGACAGAGAACGGTTTGCTTTAACCACTCCTGCTATTTTGGCTTGTAAGGGGGCTCAGGGCTCTCCAGGGTTCTTTGGCCATTCTCTCCTGAACAGTCAGGAGGTAGCAAGCAGCAGCAGAGTGGGCAGTGGCCTCAGGGCACAGAAACCGATTTCCTCACAATGGCCAGCAGCAATGGCCAGTGATGTCCTGTAAGCAGAATGCACACCTTTTACTCGCCATCACAGCCGGAGATAACTGACTCTCTGTGCTCCATTGGTTTAAAATCTTTATGTTATTGGAGTGTTAAAAAATATATCACCATTTTAATTTCCTTCAGGCATTGGAACTTAGAGACAGTACTAATCTGCATGCTGCTGTAGTAAAGTTATCTTGGATATCAACGAATTAATATAACCTTACATTGCACTAGAATGATTAACTAATGCTGTTTTTGTTGGCTACACAGGGATTTGTTTTCTATTATTCTTCATACTGTATGTATTTTACTTTTTTCATATATAATTTATAATATTTTTCTGAAGAATGGCATGTTCTGGTTAAGAACATTTTGATAGTTGCCAAACACATATATTGATGCCCAGAATCCTAAGACTTCAGATACATACAGACACGCACTCACAACTTACAACCAAAACATTACTGAAAATAACTGAGTCTTTCACTGGTGACTTGATTCAGAGATTTTTTTTTTTTTAGAATAATGATGCAATGTCCCAGGGGTTTCATTATGTATATCAATTATAATTATATAATCATTATAATATAGTTTTATAGAAAATGTTATGAAGGCTTTAATTATTAAGTTGATTTGGGTTTTATATGAATAAGACTTTGCTAAGTAACAGATAATGTATTTGAAACTATGAAGTTACACATAGATATGCCTAAAGGTATAATCTGGCTAAAGTTAAATGAGCCACTCACTCAGTGGGGGGCGGGGGGCAAAAGAGAATTCACACTTTTTTAATTTAAAGAGCTGAAACTTTTCTATGAGAAAAATGGAGAAAAAGTGAACACCTACCTAGCTTAGCACATAGTCAGGCTTTTAATATGACTGGTCTAAAGCCAAAGGAAACAAGGTCATTAAAATATTCTCACACCAACAAGGTGTGGTGGCTCACACCTGTAATCCCAGCACTTTGGAAAGCCAAGGCAGGAGGTTTGCTGGAGGCCAGGAGCTCAAGACCAGCCTGGGCAACATAGTGAGATTCTGTCTCTAAAAAAAAATGAAAATAAAAATTAGCTGTGCATGGTGACACACACCTGTGAAGCCCCAGCCACTCAGGAGGCTGAGGGAGGAGGATCGCTTGAGCCCAGAAGTTCGAGGTTGCAGTGAGCTATGATTGCACCACTACACTCCAGCCTGGGTGACAGAGGGAGACCTTGTCTCTTAAAAAAAAAAAAAATCCTCACACCATTTAACACATACATCAGTTACCTGCTCCTGGCCTTTCACTAGCTTCCTGTTGTCTATCAGATCAAATCCAGCTTAAGTGGATAAATTCTAGGTCCTCCATGGACCCACCTTATACATTTTTTCTTTTTCTCAATCATGTTCTCGATTTCAGGTGTCCTATTTCTGTTACTAGAATGTTCTCACGATGCTCATTGGATTACACTTTCACTTCTGTTTATCATGCCAAACGGTCTCCATCCTTTAAGGCCCAACTCAAAGCTCATTTCCTCTCCAAAGTCATCCCAAAGCCACATATCCTCTGTAGTTAATCTATTCATGAATCACCTAACAGAGATTTAACATGTAGGTGCTATGTGTTCAGCATGACACTAGGTGCTGCGAGAGATTATAACCAGGATGGAAGACATACCTTAGCTTTGTCCAGCCTTCCTAACTATACTATAACCTTTTCAAAGACTGGCTGGTCCTATATTAGCCTTACAGTATCCCACTTACCTGGAACATTTTGGACGAGGTGGGACGTGTCCTGGTTACTGAAAGGTTTGGGTGATTGGACCACATCTGCCCAGTGTCTATGGTAAGCAAATGAGGAACAACTGGAGGAACCTTACTAGTCCCTGAACATGAAAGGAATATTTTCACAGGTGCTCAATTCCAGGGCCCACTGTATGGAGTTAACAAATGCTGGATGAGTAAGGGAAGGTAGGAAGACCATCAGTATGGGAAGGTGAAATGAGAAGAGAGTTGGAGTATTGATTTCTCTGTAGCAGAGAGACAGAGATGCCTCTTTGAGTAAGGACACAACAATCACATTTTTGAGGATTCCAAATGCTGGGTTTGACCAACACATGGAGCCACAAGCCAGTGGGACAGCTTCCCTTTGGGAAGCTTTGTTAAGAAGAATGAGACTTGCTGAGTGAGCTAATTCTTACCTGGCTGAGGCGAATTCCCTAGCTTTATTATAAACCATTAGAACAGAAATGACCTAGAAGCATTGGAAATAGGCCAAAAGAGAGTGTCAAGGAGACAGCAGGGGCTCACAGTAGAAAACTAGGCAGCAGATTAGATAGAGCAGGTGCGGGAGAGGGAGACAAAGGCAGACCGGGACTAAGCAGTGACAGAGGGAGAACGCACAAGTACCGCCATCCACATGGGGCTCCCTGCAGAGTGGGTCCCAGCCAGCAGGAGGCAATGAACGAGATTTACTAGGGCACACGGTCCAGCCTCAGTGTTGCCCACATCTTCTCTGAGAACCAGCAACAGCTTACAGTGTAGGACACTGCTCCAAATTTACAAGCAGGATGTGTTCCTAACGCTCATTCATAATTTGACTGGTAACAGAAATACATTTTTTCCCAGAAATTATTTTAGGCTAGGTTAGGAACTTAGGCCAAATCACAAAAGCTTATTTAATCTATATGTACCTGAAGTCTAGCCTTTTATATAGGCATTTTGCTCATTTCTAATCACCCCATATGTTCTAGTTACTTTGACTGCTTAAGAAATTATTTCAAAACTTATGGGCTTAAAAGAACAACTCTTATTTTGTTCATGAATTGGCAATTTGGGGCAGGGCTCAAGAGGGATAGCTCATCTCTGGTCTGCTTGGCACCTGGAGGGGGAAGAGTGACCCAGTGACTGGGGCCTGGCATCACCTGAGGGCTTGCTCATTCACACAGCTAGTGGCGGATGCTGGATGTCTGCTGAGACCTGAGCTGGAGGTGTTGGCTGAGCTTTAGGAACACATTCTGCTTGTGAATTTGGAACAGTGTCCTACATCTTTCTATCATGAATGACACTGGCCCTTGGAATTTAGCCACTGTGTTACAGGAAGCCCAGACCGCACAGAAAGACAGAATTTGTGTAGGTGTTTTAGCCATCTACATGGCAGCTGCATTCCAAGGGCCAATGTCATACACGATAGAAAGAATAGTCCGAGAGAAAAAGAAACTGTATCCTTGTCATGATCTAGCCTTGGAAGCCACCTAGCAGTATTTCCACCGTACTCTCTCAGTTGGACCAATCACAAGCCCATTTAGGTACAAAGGGTGGGGCAATAGATGCTACCTCTTGATGGACAAGGAAAAGACTCCAGAAGAGTAGGTGGGAATGGATATAACTGTATGGCCATCTTTGGAGAGTACAATCTGCCATAACACATAACATGACTTCTACGGAAAATACAATACAGTAAATCCTCGCTTAACACATCATTGATGGGTTCTTAGAAACTGCAACTTTAAATGAAATAACGTACAACAAAACCAACTTTTTCTCATCAAGTTACAACAAAATGATGTTATTAGAGGACCTGCTGTATATTTCAACTTAAAAGGCAAAATAGCACAGTGAATAAAGAGTCAGGACTCTGGAGCCAAACACTTAAGAGTCTGTTGTATACTTGTGGGACACTGGGCAATTTGCTTAAGCTCTCTTGTGCTTCAGTTTCCTCATTTAAAAAACTGTTACGTTGTGAAGAAAAAAATAGTTATTTTGAAAAGAGCTCTAAAGACTCTCTAGCTCCCTGTTAGCTACTATCTTAATTCCAGGGACACAACTGCTGGCTCTTGGGAGACAGTGGTGCCAGCACTACCAAAGGTAGAAAATTAATAATAATGGTTCACATTATTGAGTACCTAACACCTGTCAGTTACTATGCCAAGGAAGTTGACTCAAAAATCCAAGAAGGAAGTACTAATATTATCCAAATAAGAAAACTCTGACTTAGGTAACTTGCGCAAAGTATCACTAACAACTGGTAGAGAGGATTTGCTCCCAGATCAGTTTAACTACCTTAGAAGGAGCCTGAGTCCCTGGATGACTCTGTGGAGCAGAGCCCTTCTTCCAAACCTGATTTGTGGGTAAGTGAAAGATGCATAGTGTTGTATTTTGCTATTGGGATTTGGGGCTATTTATGGCAGCAGTGAGCCTATCCTGACTGCATTAGTACAGGGAAGATGGGAGAGATATACTCGGGCACCACTAATTTAAGGATTCTTTTAATAAAATAAGATGATTCTCATTTTTTGCATAAAACAAGGTTTCTGCATAAAAGGAAATCATTCTCTAGGTCAGTCCCTACCAGCTTCATTTATCTTCTCAACTAGATGACAAATAGCCTTTCGCCACCTTGAAATAGGGCTGGGCGTACCGACGTGGAATCCCTGACACTGATTGGAACAGATTGCTCACAAATGAGACCAGCTGCTCACCAGCTGAAGAATGTCTCTTCTAAGGTTTGATTCAGGTATAAAATCTAATGGTTCCCAGGTTGTTTATCTCTTTTCTGATGATGGGTTTGTTTTTTTTTTTCTTTTAGTACAGTTTCCGTTTTTGACTGCAGTGGCTAGCATGGAACCTTGAAAGAAAGGGAACCTTGGTTGCTGTTTCACACGTTTCTGGGCAGGTGCCCTAAATAGTTAAGAGTGTAAGTTCCATGATGGCAGGGACCTTGCCTGTACTGCTCCCCACAGCAGCCTTGGTGTCTAGTCTAACGTCTGACACATTTTAAGTGCTCAAAATTTGTCGAATGCATGCAAAACTGAATGTTTGAATAAAAGTTCAAGCAAACAAAAGTCAGAGTCCACAAAGTAACTTGTGTTCTCTATGCCAGTGGCATATATCACTCAAGAAGCCCATTAGGGAGGGACCAAAAATGCCTGCTATAACACCATGGATGCAGTAGCCAGTTAATCAATGTTTGCTGCACCTGATCCATGGTAAGACATAGGAAGGCGTGGGAGGGGATAACTTTTGTGAGATGCTATTTTCTACGTTATCTTCAAGATGTTGTAAATATAGTCGTCACAAAATTGATCGTGGTTTTAGTTGTATGAATCATATAAAAGTCTGTGGGAGTCAGCTGAGTAGACAGCCAAAGAACATAACACTCTTCTCAACATTTACCTCTAATAGACAGAGTTTAAATTCATAAAAATAAAGAAAATCCAGAATTCTCTTTTTAAAACTCATCCTTGCATAAAAGCAATCTGAAGCCTTTGGTGTTCCTGCAGTCACTGGGACAGAATTCAGAAAATATTGACAATCTTCCCATTAAGACAGGCAACAGCTGGAATGTCTTTTAGACTAGAGATTTCTTTTCTGTAAATCAAATATAGAACTTCATTGTGCTCTCAGTATATTCTGTTTTGCATTAATGTAAACTAAATTTTAAAGGGATGCTGTGTCTTTAATTAAAGGCATTATGGAAATATATTCCAAAAAACTAAAGTTCACCATAGAGATAAAAAGAACAGACTGTGTTTAGTTTGGAGAATGTGGCTCCAGTGAATTTAAATATTTATCATATAATTTTTATATCAAAGTCTTAATGAGCACTAACTTCTGGTAGTATAAAAAATACTACATTTTAGAATGCTATTCCTAGTTGGATTTCCATCATGGGGCACCAGTTAAGTAAAAGTGGATTTCATGAAAAATAATGGCACATTCCTTCCTATCTGAAGTTAAAATTTCAAACACTTGTCATTGAGGAGCAAACAGTACAGCCTGGAGTTAGAGATTTTAGACTTTTCCCAAGTTTTTTTTTTTTTTAATCAAGTTGCCACAGAGACTCAAAGTCCCCAAGGCAGGTGTCCTTTTCTAATCCAAAGAATAAAAATGTTTGAGAAAATCTCTTTCATAATTCCTCTGAGAACACACGAAGAAAAATTGCTAAGCTTCCACTTCAAATGTGAGGAATTTGGACTGAGTTTAAACAACAGCTTGTGCAAAATGTCATAGCTCCCATTCTCTTACGCTGGGATGGTGGGTACTGATGTCATAGAGAGGAGGGGTTAGGACACTCTAAACGCAGGGCTGTGACAGCAGCTGACCAACTGCAAAGTTATCCTGCTGGTTAGAAAGGAAAATCAGGCACTATCTTTTGCACATTCAAAGGGACAAAGGGAATGAGACAATTACTTACATAAGTCACACTAAATAATAATATTAAGACCTCCTACATTGGTCTTAAAGATCCAGTAAATCAAATACGGTTTTGTGTTCTGATTACTTCGGAAGTGTATCCATTTCCCGATGCATTTTGCATGTGTCTGATCCTAGAGACCTCTGGCAGACAAACTTTCCAGGTTTTATCTTGAATAACTGGAAATAACATTACAATTTATTAATCCACGCATGTGTGTGCCTTACATCAAGCTGGAAAGTCACACAAATTCTTTAGTGCTTGCTTCAAATTTTGTGAGCATACAATATACCTTCTAGAGTATTTTTTCCATTATGGTCTCATATAACATCCAGCATTCTTCATCTAAATACTACTTGCTTATCTTCTTTGAGTGGATAAAGGTCCCTTTGTAAACACCTATGGTCTTAACTTCTATGGCTCATGGTTTTAACTTGCATAACTTGCATTAATACTATGAGGTTTCCTCTTAATCCTTTTCTAAGCAGGTAAGGGTTTCTCAGTCCAGGTAAAATAAATATGGATCTCAAGGAAGAAAATAAAGGAAAGGTACAGTTTGGTAGCTGTATGGCCATATCATTCCTTTTCACACGGAATTTAGAGAATACTGTGAAATCCATACATTCAGAGAATAAAATCAAATGTGGTAGAACTGAGTGTGGAAATGGGGTTATGAATTTTGTCCAGTGCAGCTCTATGGCCTTTTGGCATCACTAGCTTATGTGTCAATTAACTCAGAGGTGGATAGAATTCAAGAGGGCCCAGGGATCTTGAATGGGAAAAATATTGCTTCTTTAGTTTCACTAACCTCAACCTGAAATTTAGTATTTCCTTCAATTAAAATGAAGGCCACAAACCACAGTACCTGTGATATTGTTGCCAAGAGAAATCACAGATATTTTCACGTCACATTAAAGTTTTTGTAAATATCTTGAAATGTCTTTTGCACTCACCACTACTTCAAATTATGGTAGTTATTATACCCACTGCTAGTTTGTATTATTTAATAATGTATTATTACTAAAACACATATCACAATTTTTAAAAATTTGGTTAATATAGTTCAATAAAAGTGGTTTCCTTTGTAACCCTTCATACTTTATTTTATATATTTAAAAACATCATTCTGAGAAAAGTCTATAGGCTTCACCAGGCTGTCAAAGAGGTCTATGGCACCCAAAAGGTTAAGAATCCCTGAAACTACACACAAAGCACTTAATAATGCAATAGCCAGGTTTCTAGAGTAAATCATTCCTTGCCAGTATCTTTTGAAGCTGAAACAAATTTGACCTTGAAATTAACAGTCTCATTGCTGTGAATAGATGATGCTGATAAGAATCATTTTTTTCTTATTTTGCTATATGAAAAGACCTGTAGATTCTAGAGCATCTCTGCTTTCATAGTGTAGGTTGATTTTTTCTAATGACAAACTTCACCATTGACATTTTGCCATCAACACTGAATTGTTCTCTTATATTTTATACCACTGAAATCCAGTCTATTTTATAAGAGCATTAAATAAAATCATTTATGACTTTAACGTAAAACATCACAGAAAGAACGCCAAGAAAATCTTTGCTGCCTGCAAAAACTATAATGATAATTCCAAATTTTGAGTAAAAGAAGTAAACATCAAGATGCACTCCATCAAAGAGAGTGCTTTTAAATGATAGCACTACTGGTCCTATCTGTGTTCAACTGAAATGTTACTTATCATTTAACGTATTTCTAAAGGTGTTCAGAATATGGCCTCTGGGTTATTATAATTATGAGATCAATTAAATGATGACATGATATCTAGTAGATGTGCTTTGAATGTAAGCATGTTAGACTTTTGGAAAATCCTCTGCAGAGACTCTGACCAAAAACAGACATATCAAATGCCAGCAAGTTAAACGAATATTCACTCCTTGAAAGCTATTGAGAAATTATTGGTATATCCACAATTATTCACATATCACTGCAGCTAAATGCTGTTCAAAATTTTCACCTCCAAGAGTAAAATAAATGCTATTAGAATTCTGAAACTAACAGAAAACATAAAAATTAAAAATAATATATTCTTGCATTAAATTGAGACATAATTCACATACTATAAATATACAGTCTTCACATACATATAGTTAAACCAGTTGTTTCTACTTCTTAAAATACCAGCTATATTATATGCAGTGCTCCAAAATGTGTCCTTTTTTTCTGTGAAATTTCTAAGGTGTAGAAACATGGTTATAAATCTAGACTTTGACTAACTTTTTACCAGAGGTTTTCTTTGAATTACAAGCCAGAAAACAATCCAACTTGCATATCATGAAAGAAAGTCCAAAATGACTAAACTTGGGAGAGAAATGATCTATAACAATAAAAATAAAATGATGTGTAATATATAGTGTCATTGGAATAGAGATTAAAATCCTTCTTAATCACAGTTTTCAAATTATTCATTGAAGATCTGGAGCAAATTTTTGATGCCTATTTATATTTGTGTTTGAGTTAACGTAAACCTTATGTCAATGATACATTTAGTTTTAGGGCTACTGTTTTCTTCTCTAGGTAATTATTTCAGTTTTTAAAAATAAAAACAGGTTACATGACTCCTTAGTGAAGAGCATCCAATGCCATTCTTTTCACAGCTGAATTTTCAGGGGAGGACACTGAAAATGTGCACTTTGCTCTAACAACCAAAAAGCAACTGTATGCACACATGTAAAAGCTTCCACCCCAACTTCCTTGGCATATTTCAGATTATTTTTCTCTAAACAGGAAGCTGTTGACAGTTTTTCTTGGTATTTTCATAATACCAAAAGTCTTAGTTACAAGAAAAATTCCAACTTTGTTTCACGGTATGTTATTTCCCACTGTTCCTATTGTTGCTAATTATGAACACTGCAAACAAGACAGAAACCAAATTCTAAACTGTTTTAGGCTGATTCAGAATCGGGTATCAATTATAAGAAAGAAAAGTTAGCAACATATTGCAAGGCTATGCTGGAGTTTTTAAACCCCAAACAATACTGAAGGGAGGATTTCTGAAATTCAAGAGAGAATATTTGGCTCCAGCTGCAAAATCCGTATCTCTAAATAACGTTATGTTAGCAAGTGTTGAGCAAGCAAGGAGATTATATTTTAACCTACTTTGCAGAACATTAATCCAAATTTAACCAAATTCCAGAGACTCTGCAAGAAACTCACGACTAGAAGCTGCTTCACAGTTTTCCCCTGGTACAACAATAATTGTTCATGTAAAACTTGTAGGAGGTAAGAGAAAGGGGAGAATCACGATGAGCTACAAAAACATCTAACTATTGTATATAAAGCAAACTAATTACCTCACACAGAAGAAGTGCAAGATTTAACAGTCCATGCTCTACAGCCCCTGAGAACAGCAGCAGCAGCAACGTCCAGCATCCACCAGATTCTCACAAGCCTTTGACTGTGTGGACTCAGCCACAGACTCTGCCTCTAGCTGACGTCAAAGTCCCTGTCACATGGCCAGATGAAAGCCAAGAGATCATTGGTTGTCGTAGCAACCACAGACCGGCTCTGAAATTATTTCAATAGGTCATCTGTCACTGTGGGGTGTGTGTGTGAGAGAGAAGGAGAAAGAGAGAGAGTGTGTGTGTGTGTGTGTGTGTACACACACTCCGCACAAGCATCACGGACAGCTCCCGTGAATCTGTGACTCAGGCATGCCTATAACTTTCCTCTTTAAGGCTTCGTGTCTTTTCTTTACAGTTACTTGCAGGAAATGCATGCCACTCTGAAGTTCCCGCTGGTCTCCCTAACCCGAGCATGAAGCATGTGTGTCTCTCTCTGTAGAACAAAAGGAAAGAAACTGAAAAACTCTGGAGGTAGTTTTCTTTGCTGATTAACTTTATTTGTGAGCAAACGAATTAAAACAGAAGCTCGAGGGGAGTTGGAAGAAAAGATATTTTTAAAACTATGTAAGAACCCACATCAATGCACTGATACCATGCTAATGATGGAGAGAAAATTAACACACATGGTTGGCAGTGGCTCAAAGACAGATCAGAGGGTCTCATGATACCGACACCAAGTAGGATGTGGAAATCAGGTAAGACGAATTCAGGATTCCTGCACTGTGAAACATCTACACAAAAACGATGACCAAGACAGTTTCACAATGGCACTACTTTAAAATAACCTTATGAGTAAGCTGAAAACTTGGCTTTGGGGCCGCACAGGTACCAAATCCTTCACTCCTAAATCCTCTCCTCCAGACCCCTATGCTGGGGCTCCACGTCGAGCAAACAGGACCAGTGTCCCACAAACGCAAAGCCCAGCGAAAGCCTAGAGATGCAGAATAAAGGGGTAGTCCCGTGTGTTTTCTGACTTCAGCTTCATTTCCTTCATTTCCCTAGCTTACTGTTAACTCTGCACACATGCTTATTTCCTAGTTAATTCTCCTTCTTAATTAACAAGAAGCCAATTAAACAAAATGAGATGAAACCCACAGGACTCTGAAAAAGACGTTCGGAAAATGCATGTGCATTCAAAGGACAAAGGAGTTAAAAGGCAGGGGAGAAGAGACTGCCCTCAAAACCCTAAGGACATTTACATGTCAGGGTTATTAGGACTTTTATTCTAGTTTCTTAAAAAAAATAAAGAGTAGCTATGGGGTGCTAAAATGTAAATGGAAGCTAAGCCAGCTGGGCAGATTACATTTGTGTCACTGCAAAAGAATGAAATTTCTTCAGTAGAGTCAGAAATTGTTTCTTTAGTAAAAGACTAAAGTCCAAACTCTTTGGCCATAAAAATCTTTGTATTCCATCTTCCTCTTCATCTTCCTTTACTTCTATCCCAGCCACAATTGGAAGAAAAGATAGATTTTAATTTGAAAAGTTATTTTCCAGATGCCATAAGCTGTAGCACTGCAAAAGTAAAATCAAACTATAAAGAACTTTCCCCCTTTAATTTCAGATTAATGACAGTTTGGAATTTAGCTGTTTGGATGAGGACAATTGAATCCAATGTCTGTCTAAATGGGTCAGGATGTCTCACAAAGGGCTGATTTCAGCAACGGCCACAATTCACAAATTTGTAATTTGTTCCAATTATAGTTCTGGTTTTCTGTTCAGAAATGCACCCTCGTAATGAGGGGATGGGCAGAGGCAGAGAAACACCCTTCTAGATTGCCAGGGCACCAGGTTCTCTGAGCTGCCTGACTTATTCTCTCTGGCTCCAAATCCACTAATGTCTGATCAACTCTTCCTCCTCTTTACGTAGCTTTAGCATTTAAGAGAGTAAAACTGCAGTGCCACACTCTGCCAATAGGTGATGTCTTCTGAAACAAGAAGTTCTCAGTTCTAAAAATCCCTAAAAGCAGGACTTTAAATTGATTAATTTGAAAATTAGCAAAAACTAGCACATTTTCATTTTGAATGTTCTAGCATTTTTAAGACTAAATATACTTTACTATATACAGACTTGGGTTGAAACTCATTATAAGTTAAAATACTCAGTGGACTGACCTTCAAAATGAAAAGTGGGTGCATGTAGCCCTCTTCTCTATAACATGCTTCCAATCTGGCATCGCTCGTTTCCCTTGGCAATCTACCTAGGCTTAGAGATTCCTCTCAAAGCTTAGGAAGCTACCAGTCTCTTGTGGAGTTTAAAGTATGACGCAGATCTCTTTGGAGCTCAGGTTTCTAGAACTTTGGCTAATTAATCCAAATGTAGTTGAAAGTATCATAGGAACCATGCATGAGGGCCTTCTCCAATCACAGCCCACCACCTTCAAGAGAATATGTGTCATTTTCTTTTCTAATCGACAAGTTATTTTTTAAGGTGAAAATGATTCACTGAATTTAAAAATATCCATTCAAAAATAGTTCTGCACCATATTTTTCACTTGCTTTAGGAATGTCAAGACTGCTTGTTATTAGTTTGACCACTTTGCCAGAAATAACTGGTAAATACCACTAAACAAGCAGTCTGACTTGGGTTCACACACCTGAACACACGAGTGGTTTGGGCATGAGTAGACAATTCTAATCAGCTTTTTTTCAATGTTTCTAGGTAGAGATGTTGCTGTCCCTTCTGTCTTAACATTAGTAGGCAGGCCATGGAACAATTATTTGGAGTTACTGGGTTGAAATCTCATTTCTTTTATAGTGGGACCTTGAGCAAGTTACCAAAGTCCTCTGAGCCACAGTGCCTACACCCTATAGCTGTTGGAAGGATTATAAAGCTAATGTATTATAAAATTTTGACACCCTGCTACAGGGTAGATGGCTCAGCATATGTGTCATTTCTTATTTATTTGTCTGACTGATAAATCTATGAAGACCTTCAGGGAAAGGATGAAATCTTACTCATCTCTACAGCACTATGGTTAGCACACAGCCCAGAATATGAGTGCTTAATAAATGTTGAATGGCACAACTATTGGGAAATAAATGTTGAATAGTAGAAAGAAATGGTTCCTTTTTCTTCCTACTAACAGGGAAGAGACAGCCTCTCCTCACTTTGAACTCCAAAAAAGGTAAAGGAAGAAAAAATAAAAAACAAAAATGTTGAGTTATCACAAAATTTTCTAGCAATTGATGGGTCCAAATAAATTTACCTAGTAATCAAACTTATCCCTACTAAATCATAAATATTTATTATGAGTATATGTAAGTTTTATGCTGATGTATTTTATGGCTATTGCTGTTGATGCTGGAAAATGTTTTACATTACCTGACATTAATTGAGTACTTACTGTATATGTGGAAAATTGTTCTAAGTGCTGTACATATATTAAATCATTTACTACAATAAGCTTACAAGGCAGATACTATTCTTTTCCACATTTCACCACCAAATAAACTGAGGCACGGAGAGATTAAGAAACTTGCCTACCTAGTACATAGCAAACCCAGGATTTATACCCAGGAAGCTTAGCTCCACAAATTTCTGGGAATAATTTACAATGGATGGGTTTGTAGAAAGTATTG